>NC_091480.1:58150978-58277485 GCF_036971445.1 Narcine bancroftii
TATTAGCCATGATCTCATTGAATGGGGCAGCAAACTCAGTGGGCTGAGTGGCCAACTCCTGGTCCAATTTCTGGTACAAGCACAGGCAGACCCTTCATCCAATTTCCTCTTAGCTGACCCAGTCATCTGAGCTAAATCCATTTCCCTGCACCTGGCCCTTTTCCCTCTAAACCTTTCCCATCCACAGACCTGTCCAAAAGACTGTTAAACGGAGTGATTGTCTCCACCTCCACCACTTCCAGCTCATTCCACACACCACCAACCTCTTTGTGAAGAAGGTGCCCCTCAGGTCTCCTTTAAATCTCTCTCCTTAAACCTGTGCCCTCTAGTTTTAGATTCCTCGACCCTGGGGAAAAGACTGTGACCACCTTCATGGTTTTATAAACCTCTATAAGGTCCCCCCCTTGGCCTTCTCCATTCCAGGGAGAAAAGTCCCAGCCTTTCCCTATAACTCCAGCCCTCCAGTCCCAGGAACATCCTGATGAATCTTTCCTGCCCCCTTTCCAGCTCAGTGACATCCTTCCCACACCTGGGTGACCAGAACTGACCACAATACTCCAAGTGAGGTCTCCCCAACATCCTGGACAGTTGTAACGGAACGTCCCTGCTCCTGGACGCAGTGCCCTGACCCATGGAGGCAAGTGTGTCAAACACCTCCCCCACCCTGTCTCCCTGTGTCCCCACTCTCTGTTCTACAACACTCCCCACCATTCACCATGTCAGTCCCCATATCCCGAGGTCTCTCTGTTCTACAACACTGATGTTGGACAACAGCAGTACCCCTGCTCTTGCTCCAACACGTTCTCAACACCCCTTCACCATCTACAGGAACTTTACGGAACTATCAGCTGAGCTCCCACCAGCGCCAAATCCACCCTGCCTGAAATTGGGAGGAAGGGGAGAAAACTGTGGGTGATGAAGAGTGGGGCAAGAGGGAGGGAGGAAAAGGAGGGAGAGAGAGAGAGAGAGAGAGAGAGAGAGAGTAATGGGGGAGAGGGCAGAGAGGAGGGGTAGAGAGAGAGGGTAGAGGGGAGATAAAGGGTGAGAGTGGAGGGAGAGAAGGGGAAGGGAGAGAGGGAAGGAGAGGGGAGGGAAGCGGGAGGGAGAGAGAAAGGGGGATGGGGAAGGTCAGAGTGAAAGAAGGGGAGAATGGGATAGAATGGAGGGAGAGTGAATGGAGGGGGATGGGGATGGAGCAAGAGATGGGACAGGGAAGGGGAAAGGAGAGGGGGAAGAGAGAGAGTGGGGAGAGATGGGGAGAGAGGGGGAGAAAAGGGAGAGAGAGGGGGAAGAGAGAGAGGGAAAAAGAGGGGGAGAGAGGGGGGAGAGAGGGGGAGAGGAGGGGGAGCGAGGGGGGAGCAGGGGTGAGAGGAGGGGGAGCATGGGGGGGAGCGAGGGGGGGAGAGGAGGGGGAGAGAGGGGGGAGGGGAGGGGAGAGGGGGAGAGGGAGGAGGAGGAGAGAGGGGGAGAGAGAGGGGGGGAGAGTGAGGGGGGAGAGTGAGGGGGGAGGGGGGGGCGGGAGAGGGGGTCGGGAGAGAGGGGGCGGGGGAGGGGAGTGGGGAGGGGAGGAGAGAGAGGGGAAGAGAAAGGGGTTGAGAGAGGCGGGAGAGAGAGGGGGAGAGAAAACTCCCACAGATGCAAGCCCGCTACTTACTGGAACGAGTCCCAGTTTGCCGCAGCCGCTTCTCCCAGGTTGGGCTAGTTGTCTCAGATCAGTGAACGGGGTGAAGACTCTGCCGTATCCCGAGACAGCCAGAGGGTGCAGAGCGGGGGAAGGCGGGGGAGCGGCGAGGCTTTGCAGAGCAAGATGCAAACGCAGCTGAATCGCGGCGTCTTGGGGAACTGGCCGGGAGGAGCAACGCGCGGAGGGAGGTGGAGCCCAGCAGGGTCCAGCACAGCCCAGATGGGACCAGCTGGGTCAAGAACAGCTCAGTTGGGACCAGCAAGGTCTAGCACAGCCCAGGCGGGACCAGCACAGCCCAGCGGTGATCAGCAGGGACTAGCACAGCCCAAGTGGGACCAGCGGGGTCTAGCACAGCCGAGGTGGGACCAAGGGTCCAGCACAGCCAAGCCAGGACGAGCAGGGCCCAGTGGGGACTAGTAAGCTCCAGCACAGCCCAGCAGGGACCAGCACAGCTCAGTCGGGACCACCAGGGTTGAGCACAGTCCAGCGGGGACCAGCAGGGTCTAGCCCAGCCAGAACCAGCAAGGTCTAGCACAGCCCAGATGGGACCAGCACAGCCCAGCCAGGACCAGCAGGGACTAGCACAGCCCAGGTGGGACCAGCAGGGGTCCAGCACAGCCCAGCGTGGACCAGTAGGGTTTAGCACAGCCCAGCCGGGTACCAGTACAACCCAGCTGAGGGAGCCCTGAGTATGAGTGGGGGCAGCCGAGGGAGGGTGAACCAGAGGCAGTCCAGTGCTACAGCACGTAAACAGGCCCTTCGGCCCAAACCCCCTCTGCTACTCCATCCCCTACCTGAGCTCGTCCTATTTCCCTGCATTCAGTCCATCTCCCTCTAAACTCTTCCCATCCACGGACCTGTCCAGATGTCGGTTAAACAGTGTGATTGTCCTCACCTCCACCATTTCCAGCTCGTTCCACACACCCACCACCCTCTGTGTCCTTTCCCCAGCCCCTCTCTCCTGCTGTCCCCCACTCAGGAGTAAAACCCGAAGGTCTGTGGTTCAAAGCGAAACACAAGGCTGGAGAAACTTAGCACGTCAAACAGTGGATTTTTTACAGTAAAGCCCACTCCCCGTTCTCCTTCCCTTCCCCGTCCCTCTGTCTCATTCCCTCCAGCTCTCCACCCCTTCCCTCCATTCACAGAGCCATCCCCCCTCCCCATTTGCTGCTGTCCCCTCCCTCGCTTATCCCCCTATTATCTCCTACCTGTGGGACCGTGCTCCCCAAACCCCCACCATTTGTTCAGATTTCTGCCCACATTTTGTCCCATCGATGAAGGGCTTAGGCCTGAAACATCAGTTCTGTATCTTTATCTTTGCTGTTTATTCATAACTACTCTTTTAGTTGCCCATTCAGAGCCAGCTCTTCAGTGCTTGACGTCCTGTTTTGCGGAAACTGCCAAAATGTTTGGCCTGGAAGTCAGCCTGAAGAAAACGGAGGTCCTCCATCAGCCAGCTCCCCACCATGACGACCAGCTCCCCCACATCTCCATCGGGCACACAAAACTCAAAACGGTCAACCAGTTCACCTATCTCAGCTGCACCATTTCATCAGATGCAAGGATCGACAACGAGATAGACAACAGACAAATAGCGCCTTTGGAAGACTACACAAAAGAGTCTGGAAAAACAACCAACTGAAAAACCTCACAAAGATAAGCGTATACAGAGCCGTTGTCATACCCACACTCCTGTTCGGCTCCGAATCATGGGTCCTCTACCGGCATCACCTATGGCTCCTAGAACGCTTCCACTAGCGTTGTCCTCCGCTCCATCCTCAACATTCATTGGAGCGCCTTCATCCCTAACATCGAAGTACTTGAGATGGCAGAGGCCGACAGCTGAAGATCCAGCTGCGCTGGGTGGGTCACGTCTCCAGAATGGAGGACCATCGCCTTCCCAAGATCGTGTTATATGGCGAGCTCTCCACTGGCCTCCGTGACAGAGGTGCACCAAAGAAGAGGTACAAGGACTGCCTAAAGAAATCTCTTGGTGCCTGCCACATTGACCACCGCCAGTGGGCTGATATCGCCTCAAACCGTGCATCTTGGCGCCTCACAGTTCGGCGGGCAGCAACCTCCTTTGAAGAAGACCGCAGAGCCCACCTCACTGACAAAAGACAAAGGAGGAAAAACCCAACACCCAACCCCAACCAACCAATTTTCCCCTGCAACCACTGCAACCGTGTCTGCCTGTCCCGCATCGGACTTGTCAGCCACAATCGAGCCTGCAGCTGACGTGGACATTTACCCCCTCTGTAAATCTTCGTCCGCGAAGCCAAGCCAAAGAATATTCAGAATCAGGATATTGCCTTGAACATGTCACAAAATTTGTTGTTTTTGTGGCAGCTATAAAAACAGTGCATGAAAAGACAAAGTCAGGCAGTGTCTGTGGTTTATCGATCATTCAAGAATCTGATGGCAGCAGGGAAGAAGCTGTCCTGTGCCGCTGAGTACCCGTCTTTAGGCTCCTGGACCTTTTCCCTGATGGTAGCAGAGTGAAGAGGATATGGCCTTGGTGTGGGGGGGTCCTTGAGGATAAAGGCTGCTTTTTTAAGACCCTGCCTGTTGTAGATGCCCTCGATGGAGTGAAGTCTGGTGCCCGTGATATTGCAGGCCGAGGTTAACAATGCTCTGGAGTTTATTCTTCTCCTGAGAGTTGGTGCCTCCAGGAATTTGGAAGCTCTTGCCCCTCTCCACTACTGACCCCTCAATGAGGACTGGGTCATGTTCCCTTGACTTCCTCCTGAAGCCCACAATCACCTCCTTGGTTTTGCTGACATTGAGCATAAGGTTGTTGTGGTGACACCATTCAACGAGCTGGTCTATCTCCCTCATTGCCGTTTGTGATTCTGGCGTCATTGGCAAATCTGTAGATGGCATTGGAATTGTGCCTGGCCACACAGTAATGGGTGTATAATGAGTAGAACAGTGGGCTAAGCACACATCCGTGGGGTGCGTGTGTGTTGATGATCAGTGAGGAGGAGACTTTATTTCCAATTCATACTGACTGTGGTCTTCG
This sequence comes from Narcine bancroftii, assembly GCF_036971445.1. Classification (NCBI taxonomy): domain Eukaryota; kingdom Metazoa; phylum Chordata; class Chondrichthyes; order Torpediniformes; family Narcinidae; genus Narcine; species Narcine bancroftii. The sequence goes on from NC_091480.1 coordinate 58,155,685, forward strand.
ATGAGACAATCAAGGATCCAGTTGCAGAGTGGGGTGCAGAGGCCCAGGTTATTTTGTTCAAACCTTGATGAAGGACTGAAGCCCTGAAACATTAATTCTGCATCTTTATCTCTGCTACAGAATAAACACTCTTTGACCAGCTGAGTTTCTCCAGCCTCGTGCATTTACTTCAGTCATGGTGTCATGTTTTACCTCTGTGTTTTCATTGCTGTAGAGTGACAGGATTACTCCCAAACCGAACTTTCTCACTAGACTGTGGTACACGTGCCAATAAAACAGGTCACACCAAGCTGAGGACAGGGGCAGGGACGTCATAAGAGCCACAGATGCAAGAACCTTGAATGAACGGCAAGAGTCTGGTAGATTCCGTGGAAAGAATGGTCAGACAATGTTTCCGCTGGGACCTTTTTGCGACCTGGCTTGGAAACCTGACTGCCCAGGAACGCAGGTAGCTGCAGTTAGTGACAAACCTCTCACAATGGGTTCTCTCCCCCCCTCTCTCTCTCACCACTCTCTTTCCCCATCTCTTCCCCTCTCTCTCTCACTCCCTTCACTCTCTCCCCTCTCTCTCCCCCTCTCTCCCTCTCCCTGCTTTCTCTACCCCCTCACCCCCTTCTTGCCCTCTCTCACCTCTCTCTCTCCCCTTCTCTCCTCTCTCTGGCCTCAGCCCCTTCTTCCTCCCCCCTCTCTCCTTCTCTCACTACTCTCTCCCTTCTCTCCCCTTTCCCCCCTCTCCCCCTGCCCCTCTCCCACTCTCTCCCTCTCTCACACCCTCCTTTCCCCTTTCCCCTTCTCTCTCTCCATACCCCCACACTCCATCTCCCCTCCCCCTCCCTCTACACACCCCCTCCCTTCTACCCCACTCTCCCTCTCCCCCTCTGTCTCCCCCCTTCCCCTCTCCTCCTCTCTCCCTCTTCCCCTCGCCCCTCTCTCTCTCTTCCCCTCCCTCTCTTCTCTCTGTCTATTCAATTTCATACTTATTTCTTGTCTTCCTCTTCCTAGCAACATGGGGCTGAATAACCTCGTGCTCAGCCCCTGCTCTTCTACCTCGCTGCGCCTGTTGTGTTCCCTTTACCTCACTCTATCTCTGGGCCACCCACATCCTGAAGCAGATGGAAGTGGGTTGCTGATCTGAGCACGATGCATCGTTCCCGAGATCAGGGCAGCGGTTTCGCTCTGCACCCTCCTGTCATCTGCTCTGCTACACTGAACTGGAACAGTCAGAACATTGCTCAAAACATCAAATCGCCACATGGACAAGTGTGTCACAACAGGAAGGCGGCAAGAGTGCTGCAGAGATGAGCACTTCTTACACATCAGACCACACGGTGTGTGTGTGTGTTGTATGAGAGCATGTGTGTGAGAGTGTGTGCGAGAGGGAGAGTATGAAACCGTGTGTGTGTGAGAGGGTGTGTGTGTAAGATAGTGTGTGTATGTGAGAGGGTGAGTGTGAGGGTGTGTGTGAGAGAGGGTGTGCGTGTGAGAGTGTGTTTGTGTGAGAGATGATGTGTGTGTGAGAGGCTGTGTTTGAGAGTGTGTGTGTGTGAGGGGGTGTATGTATGAGGGTGTGTTTTCAGAGGGTGTGTGTGTGAGAGAGGGTGTGTGTGTGAGAAGGTGTGTGTGTTTGAGAGACGGTGTGTGTATGAAAGGGTGTGTGTGAGAGGGTATGTATGAGCAGGTGTGTTTGTGAGAGGTTGTGTGTGTGAGAGAGGGTGTGTATGAGCGGGTGTGTTTGTGAAAGGTTGTGTGTGTGTGAGAGTGTGTTTGGGAGGGTATGTGTGTATGAGTGGTTGTGTGCATAAGAGGTTGTAGGTGTAAGAGTCTTAGTGAGAGGGTGTGTGTGTGAGATGGTGTGTGTATGTGATGGTGTGTGTGTGAGAGGGAGTGTGAATGAGTGGATGTGTGTGAGAGTGATTGTGTATGTGAGAGGGTGTTTGTTAAATGGTGTGTGTGTGAAAATGTGTGTGTATGAAAGTGTGTGAGTGAGAGGGTATGTGTGTGTAACAGTGTGTGCGTGAGAGTTTGTGAATGAAAGGATGTGAGAGTAAGTGTGTGCGTGAGAGGGTGAGTGTGTGTGTCTGTGAGAGGGTGCGTGTAAGAGAATGTGTGTGGGTGAGGGTCTGTGTGAGAGGGTTAGTGTGTGCATGTGAGATGGTGTGTTTCAGAGGGTGTGTGTGCATGAGAGGGTGTGTGTGTGAGGGTTGTGTGAGAGAGAAACTGTGAGAGGTTTTTGTGTGTGTGAGAGGGTGTGCATGTGTAGAAGAGGGTGTGTGTGACCGGATGTATGTGTGACCGGGTGTGTACGTGAGAGGGTGTGTGTGTTACAGTGTGTTAGTATGAGGGGGTGTGTGGGTGAGAGGGTGTGTAGGAAGAGTCTGTGTATGCATGAGAGGGTGTGTGTGTTAGAGCATGTGTGTGTGAGAGGGTGTGTGTGATAATGTGTGTGTGTGTGTGTAGGTGGGTGTGTTTGTATGAGAGGGTGTGTGTATGTGAGAGGGTGTTTGTTAAAAGGTGTATGTGTGTGTGAAAGAGTGTGTGAGAGGGGTGTGGTTTCAGAGGGTCTGTGTGTACATGAGAGGGTGTGTGTGAGAGGATGTGTGAGAGAATGTGTGTTAGGGACTGTGTACGTGAGAGGGTGTGAGTGTGTGGGAGGTTGTGTGTGTGTGAGAGAGTGTGTGTGTGAGTGTGTGTGTGTAAGAGGGTGTGTGTGTGAGAGAAGGTGTGTGTGTGAGAGTGTATTTGTGTGAGAGATGATATGTGTATGAGAGGCTGTGTGTGAGAGGGTATGTTTGAGATTGTGTGTGTGTATGAGAGTGTGTGTGTGAGGGGGTTATGTGTGAGAGGGTGTGTATGCATGAGAGTGTGTGTGTGTGTTAGAGGATCTGTGCATGAGAGGATGTGTGAGGGTGTATGTGAGAAGGTGTGTGTGAGAGAGGGTGTGTGTCTGAGAAGGTGTGTGTGTGAGAGAGTGTGTTTATCTGTGTGTGAGAGGGTGTGTGAGAGAAGGTGTGTGTCTGAGAAGGTGTGTGTGTGAGAGAGTGTTTATCTGTGTGTGAGAGGGTGTGTGTGAGAGGGTGTGTGTCTGAGAGGGTGTGTTTGTGAGAGGGTGTGTGTGAAATGGTGTGTGTGTGAGTGGGTGTGTGTGAAAGGGTGTGTGTGAGGGAGACTGTGTGTGTGAGGGTGTCAGTGAAAGTGTGTTTGTAAGAGTTTATGTGTGAGTGGGTGTATGTGTGAGAGAGTGTGTGTAAGAGAGTGTGTGAAAGGGTGTGTGTGAGAGGGTGTTTGTGAAAAAGTGTGTGTGTGAGAGGGTGTGTGTGAGTGGATGCATGTGTATGAGTGTGTGAGAGGGCATGAGTGTGTGAGAATGTGTGTGTGAGTGTCTGTGTGTGAGAGTGTGTGCATGAGATGGTGTGTGTGTGTGTGTGTGTGTGTGTGTGTGAGAGAGAGTGTGCCTGTTATGAGAGGGTGTGAATGTGAGTGTATGTCTGAGGGGGGTGAGTGTGTAACAGTGTTTGTGTGAGAAGCTGTGTGCAACATTGTGTGTGAGAGAGACTGTGTAAGGGTGTGTATGAGAGAGTGTGTGTGAGAGAGGGTGAGTGTGTGAAATGGGTTGTGTGTGAGTGGGTGTGTGTGAGAGTGTTTATGTAAGTGTGTGTGAGAGGGTGCATGTGTATGAGTTTGTGTGAGAGGGTGTGTGTGAGAGGGCATGTGTGAGAGGGCATGTGTGTGTGAGTGCAGGTGTGTGTGTGAGAATGTGTGTGTGAGTGGGTGTGTGTGAGAGTGTGAGTGTGTGTGAATGTGTGTGTGTGAGAAGGTGTGTTTGTGAGAGGGTGTGTGTGTGAGATGGTGTGTGTGAGAGTGTGTCTGTATGAGAGGGTGTGTATGTGAGTGTATATGTGAGAGGGTGAATGTGTAACAGTATTTGTGTGGGAAAGTGTGTGCAACTGTGTATGAGAGAGACTGTGTGTAAGGGTGAGTGTGTGAGTGGGTGTGTGTGAGAGCATGTGTGTAAGAGAGTGTGTGTGAGGGAGACTGTGTGTGCGAGGGTGTGAGTGAGAGGGTGTGTGTGCAAGAGTTTGAGTGAGATGGTGTGTGTCTGAGAGGGTGTGTGTTAAGGGTGTGTGTGCGTAACAGTGTGTGTGAGAGTGTGCATGTTTGAGTGTGTGTAAAGGTGTGTGTATGAGGGCGTGTGTGAAAGCGTGTGTGAGAGAGTTTGTGTGAGATGGTGTGTTTTAGAGGGCGTGTGTGCGTGTGTGAGGCTCGAAGGGTCGAATGACCTACTCCTGCTCCTATCTTCTATGTTTCGATGTAACAGTGTGTGCATGAGAGGGTGTGAGAGATGGGTGTTTGTGAAAAAGGGTGTGTGTGAGAGATTGTGTGCGAGAGGGTGTGTTTGTGAGAGGGTGTGTGTGAGAGTGTGTTTGTAAGAGGGTGTGTTTGTGAAAGGGTGTGTGTGTGAGAAGGTGTGTCTGTAATAGTGTATGTGTGAGATGGTGTATGTGTGAGGGTGTGTTTGTATGAGAGGGTGTGTATATGTGTGTATGTGTGAGAGGGTGAGTGTGTAACAGTGTTTGTAAGGGTGTGTGAGAGGGTGAGTGTGTGATTGTGTGTGAGAGGGTGTGTTTGTAGAGGGTGTGTATCTGAGTGTATGTGTGAGAAGGTAAGTGTGTAACAGTGTTTGCATGAGAAGGTGAGTGCAACAGTATGTGTGAGAGAGACTGTGTAAGGGTGTGAGTGTGAGGGTGTGTGTGTGTGAGAGGATGAGTTTGTGAAAGGGTGTGTGAGAGTGTGTTTGAGTGGGTGTGAGAGGATGTGTGGAAGAGAGGGTATGTGTAAGGGAGATTGTGTGTGCAAGGGTGTGAGTGAGAGGGTGTTTGTATGTGTGAGTGGGTGTGTGTGAGAGAGTGAGTATGTAACAGTGTACCTGAGAGGGTGTCTGCAAAAATGTGTGTGAGAGGGTGTGAGAGTGGGGGTGTTTGTGAAAAAGGGTGTGTGTGTGAGGGTGTGTGTGTGTGAGGGTGTGTGTGTGTGTGTGAGGGTGTGTGTGTGAGAGGGTGAGTGTGTGAGTGTGAGAGGGTATATGTAAGAGTGTGTGTGAGAGAGTGTATTTGCGAGAGGGTGTGTGTGAGGGTGTGTGTGTGAGAGGGTGTGTGTGAGAAGGTGTGTATGAGAGAGGGTGTGTGTGCAAGGGTTTTAGTGAAATGTGTCTGAGGTGGTGTGTGTTAAGAGTGTGTGTGTAACAGTGTTTGTGAGAGAGTGCATGTTTGAGAGTGTGTGTGAGAGTGTATGTGAGGCAGGTTGTGTGAGAGGGTGTATGTGAGAGGGTATGTGTGAGCGGGTATGTGTGAGAAGGTATGTATGAGAGAGGGTGTGTGTGCATGAGTTTGAGTGAGATGATGTGAGTCTGAGAGGGTGTGTGTTAAGGGTGTGTGTGTGTGTAACATTGTGTGTGAGTGAGTGCATGTTTGAGAGTGTGTGTGAGGGTGTGTGTGTGTGAGAGGGTGAGTGTGTGAGTGTGAGAGGGTGTATGTAAGAGAGTGTATGTGAGAGAGTGTGTGTAAGAGGGTGTGTGTGAGAAGGTGTGTATGTGAGAGGGTGTGTGTGCAAGGGTTTGAGTGAAATGTTATGTGTCTGAGGGGGTGTGTGTTAAGAGTGTGTGTGTAACAGTGTTTGTGAGAGAGTGCATATTTGAGAGTGTGTGTGTGTGAGAGAGTGTATGTGAGGCAGGTTGTGTGAGAGGGTGTGTGTGAGAGGGTGTGTGTGAGAGGGTGTGTGTGAGAGGGTATGTGTGAGAAGGTATGTATGAGAGAGGGTGTGTGTGCAGGAGTTTGAGAGAGATGATGTGAGTCTGAAAGGGTGTGTGTTATGGGTGTGTGTGTGTGTAACATTGTGTGTGAGTGAGTGCATGTTTGAGAGTGTGTGTGAAGGTGTGTGTGTGTGAGAGAGCATGTGTGAGAGGTTCTGTGAGATGATGTATGTTAGAGGGTGTGTGTGAGAGGGCATGTGTGTGTGAGTGGGTGAGTGTGCAAGTGTGCAAGGGTGTGAGTGAGAGGGTGGTGTAAGAGTATGTGTGTGAGAGGGTATGTACCAGTATGTGCATGAGAAGGTGTGTGCAACAGTGTGTGTGAGAGGGTGTGAGAGAGAAGGTGTTTGTGAAAAAGGGTGTGTGTGTGTGAGGGTTTTTGTGAGAGAGTGTGTGAGAGAGGGTGTGAGTGAGAGAGAGTGTGTGAGAGAGAGTGTGTGTGAGAGGGTGTGTTTGTGAGAGGGTGTGTGTGTGTGTGAGAGGTGTATCTGTAACACTGTGTGTGTGAGAGGGCGTGTGAGAGAGAGCATGTGTGTGTGAGTGCGGGTGTGTGTGAGAATGTTTGTGTGAGTGGGTGTGTGTGAGTGGGTGTGTGTGAGAGGGTGTTTGTATGAGAGTGTGTGTATGTGAGTATATGTATGAGAGGGTGTGAGTGAAAGGGTGTGTTTTTGAGAGGGTGAGTGTGTGAAAGGGTGTGTGTGAGAGTGTGTGTGAGAGTGTGTGTGAGTGGGTGTGTGAGATGATGTGTAAGAGAAGGTGTGTTTGAGGGAGATTGTTTGTGTGAGGGTGTGAGTGAGATGGTGTTTGTAAGAGTATGTGTGTGAGTGGGTGTGTGTGAGAGGGTATGTAACAGTGTCTGAGAGGGTGTGAGAGATGGGTGTTTGTGAAAAAGGGTGTGTGTGTGAGGGTGTGTGTGTGAGAAGGTGTGTCTGTTATAGTGTGTGTGTGAGATGGGTTATGTGTGAGTGTTTGTATGAGAGGTTGTGTATGTGATGGTATGTCTGAGTGGGTATGTGTGAGAGGGTGAGTGTGTAACAGTGTTTGCATAAGAAGGTGAGTGCAATAGTATGTGTGAGAGAGACTGTGTGTAAGGGTGTGTGAGAGGGTGTGAGTGTGAGGGTGTGTGTGAGAGACGGTAAATTTGTGAAAGGGTGTGTGAGTGTGTTTGAGTGGGTGTGAGAGGATGTGTGGAAGAGAGGGTGTGTGTGAGGGAGATTGTGTGTACAAGGGTGTGAGTGAGAGGGTGTTTATATGTGTGTGAGAGGGTGTGTGTGAGAGGGTGTGTGTGAGAGGGCGTGTGTGAGATGGTCCATGTGTGAGAGTTTGTGTGAGAGGGTGTGTGTGAGAGCATGTGTGTGAGTGTGTGAGATACAGTGAGTTTGTGAGAGGGTAGGTGTGTGAGAGGGTTTGTCTGTAACAGTGTATGTGTCAGATGGTGCGTGTGTGAGTGTGTGTTTGTGTAAGAAGGTGTGTATGTGAGAGTATGTGTGAGAGGGTGAGTGTGTAACAGTGATTGCAAGAGAAGGTGTGTGCAACAGTGTGTGTGAGAGAGACTGTGTGTAAGTGTGTGTGAGAGGGTGTGAGTGTGAGGGTATGTTTGTGAGAGGGTGAATGTGTGAAAGGGTGTGTGTGTGAGTGGGTGTGTGTGAGAGGATGTGTGTAAGAGAGGGTGTGTGTGAGGGAGACTGTGTGTGTGAGGGTTTCAGTGAAAGTGTGTTTGTAAGAGTATGTGTGTGAGTGCGGGTGTGTGTGAGACGGTGTGTGTGAGACGGTGTGTGTGAGACGGTGTGTGTGAGACGGTGTGTGTGAGACGGTGTGTGTGAGACGGTGTGTGTGAGACGGTGTACCTGTAACAGTGTGTGTGTGAGATGATGTGTGTGTGAAAGTGTGTTTGTATGAGAGGGTGTGTATGTGAATGTATGTGTGAGAGGGTGAGTGTATAACAGTGTTTGCATGAGAAGGTGTGTTCAACAGTGTGTGCGAGAGAGACTGTCTGTAAGGGTATGTGTGAAATGGTGTGTTTGTGAGAGTGTGTTTTTATGAGAGGGTGTGTATGTGAGTGTATGTCTGAGTAGATATGTGTGAGAGGGTGAGTGTGTAACAGTATGTGTGAGAGAGTCTGTGTAATGGTGTGTGTGAGAGGGTGTGAGTGTGAGAGTGTTTGTAAGAGAATGTGTGTGACTAGGTGTGTGTGAGAGGGTGAGTATGTAACAGTATTTGCATGACAGGGTGTGTGCAACAGTGTGTGTGAGAAGGTGAGAGAGAGAGGGAATTTGTGAAAAAGGGTGTGTATGCGAGGGTGTGTCTGTGTGAGAGAGTGTGTGTGAGAGGGTGTGTTTGTGAGAGGGTGTGTGTGTGAGAGGGTGTGTGTGAGAGGGCATGTGTGTGAGTGTGTGTGAGAATGTGTGTATGAGTGTGTGTGTGAGAGGTTGAGTGTGTGTGTGAGAGGTTGAGTGTGTGTGTGAGAGGGTGTGTTTGTGAGAGGACATTGTGTGTTAGTGCGGGTGTGTGTGTGAATGTGTGAGTGGGTATGTGTGAGAGTGTGTGTGTGAGAGTGTGTTTGTGAGAGGGTATGTGTGTGAGAGGGTTTTTTTGTAACAGTGTTTGCGTGAGAAGGTGTGTGTAACAGTGTGTGTGAGAGAGACTGTGTATAAGGGTGTGTGTGAGAGTGGGTGAGTGAGAGGGTGTGTGTGTGAGAGGGTGAGTGTGTGAGAGGGTGAGTGTGTGAGAGGGTGAGTGTGTGAAAGGGTGTGTATGTGAGTGGGTGTGTGTGAGTGGGTGTGTGTGAGTGGGTGTGTGTGAGAGGGTGAGTATGTAACAGTGTGTGCATGACAGGGTGTGTGCAACAGTATGTGAGAGGGTGTGTGTGCGAGGGTGTGTGTGTGAGATGGTGTGTGTGTAGAGGGTGCGAGTGAGAGAGTGTGTGTGAGGGAGTGTGTGTGAGAGTGTGTGTTTGTGAGAGGGTGTATGTGTGAGGGTGTGTCTATCAGTGTGTGTGAGAGATGGTGTATGTATGAGAGATTTAGTGTGTATGAGAAGGTGTGTGAGAGATGTGTGTGAGAGAGAGTGTGTGTGTGTGTGTGTGTGAATGGGTGTGTGTGAGAGGGTCCATATGTGAGAGTTTGTGTGAGAGCATGTTTGTGAGTGTGTGTGAGGCAGTGAGTTTGTGAGAAGGTATGTGTGTGAGAGGGTGTGTCTGTAACAGTGTATGTGTGAGATGGTGTGTGTGTGAGAGTGTGTTTGTGTAAGAGGGTGTGAATATGAGTGTATGTGTGAGAGGTTGAGTGTGTAACAGTGATTGCAAGAGAAGGTGTGTGCAATAGTGTGTGTGAGAGAGACTGTGTGTAAGTGTGTGTGAGAGGGCGTGAATGTGAGGGTATGTTTGTGAGACAGTGAGTGTGTGACAGGGGGTGTGTGTGAGTGGGTGTGTGTGAGAGGATGTGTGTAAGAGACGGTGTGTGAGGGAGACTGTGTTTGCGAGGGTGTGAGTGGGAGGTTGTTTGTAAGAGTATATGTGTGAGTGGGTGTGTGTGAGTGGGTGTGTGTGAGTGGGTGTGTGTGAGTGGGTGTGTGTGAGTGGGTGTGTGTGAGAGGGTGAGTATGTAACAGTGTGTGCATGACAGGGTGTGTGCAACAGTATGTGAGAGGGTGTGAGAGGGTGTGTGTGTGCAAGGGTGTGTGTGTGAGATGGTGTGTGTGTAAAGGGTGCGAGTGAGAGAGTGTTTGTGAGGGAGTGTGTGTGAGAGTGTGTGTTTGTGAGAGGGGATGTGTGTGAGGGTGTGTCTATCAGTGTGTGTGAGAGATGGTGTATTTATGAGAGATTTAGTGTGTATGAGAGGGTGTGTGAGAGATGATGTGTGTGAGAGAGTGTGTGTGAATGGGTGTGTGTGTGTGAGAGGGTCCATGTGTGAGAGTTTGTGTGAGAGCATGTGTGTGAGTGTGTGAGACAGTGATTTTGTGAGAGGGTATGTGTGTAAGAGGGTGTGTATGTGAGTGTATGTGTGAGAGGGTGAGTGTGTAACAGTGATTGCAAGAGAAGGTGTGTGCAACAGTGTGTGTGAGAGAGACTGTGTGTAAGTGTGTGTGAGAGGGTGTGTGTGAGAGGGTGAGTGTGTGAAATGGTGTGTGTGAGTGTGTGCGAGTGGGTGTGCGTGAGGGTGTGTGAGAGAGGGTGTGAGTGAGTTTGTGTGTGAGATAATGTTTGTGAGAGGGTGTGTTTGTGAGAGGGTGTGTGTGTGAAAGTGTATGTTTGTGAGAGGGTGTGTGTGAGTGGGTGTATCTGTAACAGTGTATGTGTGAGAGGGCATATGTGTGTGAGTGCGGGTGTGTGTGAGAGAGTGTGTTTGTGTGAGTGTGTGTGTGAGATGGTGTGTATATGAGATAATGTGTGTGTGAGTGTGTTTGTATGAGAGTGTGTGTATGTGAGTGTATGTGTGAGAGGGTGAGGGTGTAACAGTGTGCGTGAGAATGTGTGTGCAACAGTGTGTGTGAGAGAGACTGTGAGTGAGTGTGAGGTTGTGTGTGTGAGAATGTGAGTGTTTGAAGGGATGTGTGTGAGAGTGTGTGTGAGTGGGTATGTGAGAGGATGTGTGTAAGAGAGGGTGTGTGTGACTGTGTGTGTGAGGGTGTGTGTGCGTGGGTGTTTGTAAGAGTATGTGTGTGAGTGGATGTTTGTGAGAGGGTGAGTATGTAATCAGGCCGGGAGTCTGAGGAGGGAGCAGCTGGAGTTTGAGCTGTGAGTCAGAGGAGCAGGAGCTTGGAGAGAGTGACTGAGTTAATTGGTCAAAGGTTAATTGGTCAAAGGTTAATTGGTCAAGGGGCCAGTAAAAGGAGTAAAAGGGGAGGGAGCGGCCAGCGAGGAGCGGCGCACTGAGTGAGTGGGGCACTGAAGGAGTGGGACTTCCAGCTTTTGGCTCAACAGGCACTGAAGGATTGGGACTTCCAGCCTTTGGCTCAACAGGCTTAGGCAAAAGCAGGCGAGGACATTATTTTAACTCAGTCATGCCTATGGGGTTAGTGCTTTGTACTGGATGTCAGATGTGGGAACCATGGGTGAGTCCCACCCTCCCAGATAGCCACATCTGCGTCAGGTGCACCAAGATGCAGTTCCTTAAGGACTGAGTTGGGGAACTGGAGCTGCAACTTGAGGACCTACGGCTGGTAAGGGAGAGTGAGGAGTTGATAGATTCAACTTTCAGGGACATAGTTACCCCAAGACCAGATGTGTCAGGTAAATGGGTAACTGTCAGGGGTGGGAAGAAAAATACCAGGAAAGTGGAGAGCACACCTGTGAATATCCCTCTCAGTAACAGGTATATTTTGTTGGATGCTGTTGAGGGAGACGACCTGACAGAAGCTGGCAGCAGTGACCAGGTCGCTGGCACTGAGCCTGGCATGGTGGACCAAAAGGTAAAGAGAAATGCAGTGGTCATTGGTGACTCCATTGTCAGAAATACAGACAGGAGATTCTGTGAGCCAGATAGGTATGCCCACATGGTGTGCTGCCTCCCTGGTGCAAGGGTGCGGGATATCTCAAATCGGGTCCAGGGTATTCTAAAAGGGGAAGGCGAACAGCCTGATGTCTTGGTACATGTTGGTACCAATGACATAGATAAAAAGGAGGAAGTACTGTAAAAGGATTACAGAGAGCTAGGACAGAAACTAAGAAATAGGACAGCCAGGGTGGTGATCTCTGGTTTGCTACCTGTGCCAAGTGCAACTGAGGACAAAAATGGAAGGTTAAGAAAAATGAATGTGTGGCTGAGGGGCTGGTGTAAAGGACAGGGTTTTGGCTTCTTGGATCATTGGGATCTCTTTTGGGGAAGGCATGACCTCTACAAGAAGGATGAGTTACACCTAAACCCAAAAGGGGTCAATATATTGGCAGCTAGGTTTGGTACAGCCGTCGGGTGCGGTTTAAACTAATTTGGCAGGGGGGTGGGAACCTGTATGATAGGGCAAAGGACAGAAAAGATAAAACAGGAAAAGTTAGGTTAGGCAGCGAAAGTAAAAAATCAGAAAGAGCAAAGAGGGTGAAAAAAGCAAATCTGAAGGCTTTATATCTTAATGCAAGAAGCATTCGGAACAAGGTAGATGAATTAGTTGTGGAAATTGAGTTAAACAAATATAATTTGATTGGGATTACAGAAACATGGCTGCAGGGTGGGCAAGCCTGGGAACTTAACATCCCGGGGTATACGATATTTAGGAGGGATCGGCAAGAAAGAAAAGGGGGTGGGGTAGTATTGATGGTGAGAGAAGGGACCGACACGATTGACAGGAAGGATATCAACTCGGAAGATGCGGAATCTATATGGGTAGAACTGAGGAATAGCAAGGGGCGGAAAACGTTAGTGGGGGTGGTATATAGGCCTCCAAATAGTAGTGTAGAGTTGAGGAAAGGCATTAAAAGAGAAATTAGAAAAGCGTGCAATGAGGGAACAGCTGTCATCATGGGAGACTTTAATTTGCATATAGATTGGACTAGCCAAATTAGTAAAAATACTGAGGAGGAGGAATTCCTTGAATGTTTACAGGACGGTTATCTAGACCAATATGTCGAGGAACCAACTTGAGAGCAGGCCATTTTAGATTGGGTATTATGCAATGATAAGGGGCTAATCAACAATCTTGTTGTACGAGGCCCTTTGGGTAGGAGCGATCACAATATGATCGAATTCTCACTCGACATGGAGAGTGATGAAATTCAAACCGAGACTAAGGTCCTGAATTTAAATAAAGGGAATTATGCTGGTATGAGACGGGAGTTGAGCAAGATTGATTGTGTGGTGTTTATGGGGGAGTTGACTGTGGATAGACGATGGAAAGCATTCACAGATCTAATGGAGAAATTGCAAAAATCGTTTATACCGGTTTGGCATAAAAATAAACCAAAAAAGGTGACTCAACCGTGGATAACAAGGGAAATTAGAGACAGGATTGGGTCCAAAGAGAGAGCATATCAATTGGCCAAAAAAAGTACCGCAACCGAAGACTGGGAGCAGTTCAAGAGGCAGCAAAGGAGGACAAAGGGATTAATCAAGAGAACAAAAATAAATTACGAAAGTAAGCTTGCGGCAAATATAAAAACCGACTGCAAAAGCTTTTATAAATATGTCAAGAGGAAAAGATTGGTGAAATCCAGAGTAGGTCCTTTGCAGTCGGAATCAGGGGAATATATAATGGGGGAATAAGGAAATGGCAGACCAATTAAATTCTTACTTTAGTTCTGTTTTTACAAGAGAGGATACAAATAACCTCCCAAGGATGTTGGGAAACATAGAGACTAATGCAAGGGAGGAACTGAAAGAAATCAGTATCTCTAAGGACATGGTCTTGGGGAAATTGATGGGATTGAAGGCAGATAAATCCCAAGGGCCTGATAATTCTACATCCTAGGGTACTTAAGGAAGTGGCCATTCAGATAGCAGATGCTTTAAGAATTATTTTCCAGAACTCGATAGACTCAGGATCAGTACCCATGGATTGGAGGGTAGCTAATGTTACCCCACTATTTAAAAAGAGGGGTAGAGAAAAAGCGGGGAATTATAGGCCGGTGAGCCTTACATCAGTAGTGGGCAAAATTATGGAATCCATTATTAAGGATGTAATAACGGAGCATATGACTAGCAGAGAAGGGATCGGACAGAGTCAACATGGATTTACAAAAGGTAAATCGTGCTTGACAAATCTATTGGAATTCTTTGAGATGGTGACAAGTAAAATAGATGGGGGAGAGCCAGTGGATGTGGTGTACCTGGACTTCCAAAAGGCCTTCGATAAGGTCCCGCATAAATGACTGGCTTCCAAAATCAAGGCTCATGGGATTGGGGGCAAAGTATTGATGTAGATTGAGAACTGGCTGGCAGGTAGAAGACAGAGAGTTGGGATAAATGGCTCGTTTTCTGAGTGGCAGGCGATGACCAGAGGGGTGCCACAGGGATCTGAAACTGGGACCCCAGCTGTTCACAATTTACATTAATGATCTGGATGAGGGGATTGGATGTAATATCTCCAAATTTGCAGATGACACTAAGCTAGGAGGGGTTGTGTGCACGGAAGAGGGGGTCAGGAAGCTCCAGTGTGATTTGGATAAATTGAAGGACTGGGCAAATGCACTACAATGTGGATAAATGTGAGGTTATCCACTTTGGTGATACAAACCGGAGGGCAGATTACTATTTGAATGGCAATAGATTAAGAGATGGGGAAGTGCAGAGAGACCTAGGGGTACTTGTACACCAGTCTCTGAAGGCGAGCATGCAGGTACAGCAGGCGGTTAAAAAGGCAAATGGTATGTTGGCCTTCATATCAAGAGGGTTTGAGTATAGGAACAAGGATACCTTACTGCAGCTGTACAGGGCCTTGGTGAGACCCCACCTGGAGTATTGTGTGCAGTTTTGGTCACCTTATCTGAGGAAGGATGTTCTTGCAATGGAGGGAGTGCAAAGGCGATTCACCAGGCTGATACCTGGAATGGCAGGAATGACTTATGAGGAAAGATTGCGCAAATTGGGATTGTACTCGCTGGAGTTTAGAAGATTGAGAGGGGATCTCACAGAGACATATAAAATTCTGGCAGGACTGGACAGAATGGATGCAGATGGGATGTTTCCAAGGATGGGAAAATCCAGAACCCGGGGCCATGGTTTGAGGATAATAGGCAAACCATTTAGGACCGAGATGAGGAGGAATTTCTTTACCCAGAGGGTGGTGAATCTGTGGAATTCATTGCCACAGAGGGCAGTAGAGGCAGGTTCATTAAATATATTTAAGAGGGAATTAGATATATTTCTTCAGTATAAGGGTATTAAAGGTTACGGAGAGAAGGCGGGGACGGGGTACTGAACTTTAAGATCAGCCATGATCTGGTTGATGGCGGAGCAGGCTCGAAGGGTCGAATTACCTACTCCTGCTCCTATCTTCTATGTTTCTAAGTTTCTATGTAACAGTGTGTGCATGAGAGGGTGTGTGCAACAGTGTGTGAGAGGGTGTGAGAGATGGGTGCTTGTGAAAAAGGGTGTGTGTGCGAGGGTGTGTGTGAGAGATTGTGTGTGAGAGGGTGTGTGAGAGTGTGTTTGTGCGAGGGTGTGTTTGTGAAAGGGTGTGTGTGTGAGAAGGTGTGTCTGTAATAGTGTATGTGTGAGATGGTGTATGTGTGAGAGTGTGTTTGTATGAGAGGGTGTGTACGTGTGTGTATGTGTGAGAGGGTGAGTGTGTAACAGTGTTTGTAAGGGTGTGTGTGAGAGGGTGTGTGTGAGAGTGTTTTTATGAGAGGGTGTGTATGTGATGGTATGTCTGAGTGGGTATGTGTGAGAGGGTGAGTAACAGTGTTTGCATGAGAAGGTGAGTGCAAGGAAGGAGTCACGTGATGGAGTAGTGGCTGGTCAGGGAACTCCAGCCCTCTCCAGAAAAGTTTAAAAAAGATAGAGAAAAAGCAAAGGCATGTGAGAGATGAGAAAAACTGATATTGCAATATGAACATGAAGAAATGAAGAAAATAAAATTGATACATAAGTAAATGAATAAATGAGACATGGATATTAGAAGGCAGGAAGCTGACACTGTCTGAGTAAGATAAGAATCTCGTAGAGAATCAGCAAGTTCACTAACTGAAGGAGATAAGGACAGACAATTGATGATAGAAGTAGAGTTAGTCTGAATGAGATAAGGGTCACCAAGCCCTAGATAGAATTAGCCAGGCTTGCATAAATAATTAGAAAACCTTAAACAGTATTAGCCAGTTCTACATATATAATTAGTAAGCCATACACAGATTTATCAAGTTATGCATATTTAATTAGTAAACCCTAGACAGGATTAGCGAGCTCTGCATATGAAGGGACTGTAGGTCTGAGAGTTGGAAAGGTGTAAATGGGGACAAGGGCAAGGTTATGAATAAGGACAATGGGGATAATGACATGAGAAGACACCGACAGGATACCCCCTGGTCCTCCAAGTGCACAGAAACAGCACGTAGGCAGGCAGGATTGCCTAATGCCAAACCTCTCCAGCAGGAGGCAGAAGAATGTAAGGGGGGGGGGGTTATTCCTATACTGAGATAAACTGCATAAAAGTTGGGTGAGCCCCAGTGTGTGTGTGTATTCCCAGGGTAAGGGGAAGCACCCAACTTTGCATTGTTGTTGTAATAAATGTTCTTTGTTCTCAATTTTTGTCTCGAGCAATTTCTTTAAAGGTACTTCTGTTTCTAACAGGCACAAACATTAAAACCAAAACAAAGTGAAAGTAAAAGTGTGGAGAAAATGGCAGCAAAGAAAGAAAAACCAAAAACAACGGGAAGAAAAGAAGAAGGAAAGACTTCGGATTACCTGTACGAGGAGGCCAGCCGTGGAGAGAGAAGCCCGCTCCCTGAGGTCAGTCGAAGCCCCAAACTCTGGACTACAAAAATGGCTCACGGAGCCAAACAAAAGTGGTGTGTGTGTGAGAGGGTGTGTGTGAGAGGGTGTGTGAGAGATTGTGTGTGAGAGGTTGTTTGTGAGATGGTGTGTGTGTGAGAGGTTGTTTGTGAGAGGGTGTGTGTGTGAGTGTGTTTGTGAGAGGGTGTGTTTGTGAGAGGGTGTGTGTGAGAAGGTGTGTCTAATAGTGTGTGTGTGAGATGGTGTATGTGTGAGAGTGTGTTTGTATGAGAGGGTGTGTATGTGAGTGTATGTGTGAGAGGGTGAGTGTGTAATTGTGTTTGTAAGGGTGTGTGTGGAAGGGTGTGTGTGTGAGAGTGTGTTTTATGAGAGGGTGTGTATGTGATGGTATGTCTGAGTGGGTATGTGTGAGAGGGTGAGTATGTAACAGTGTGTACCTGAGAGGGTGTCTGCAAAAATGTGTGTGAGAGGGTGTGAGACTGGGGGTGTTTGTGAAAAAGGGTGTGTGCGCGAGGGTGTGTGTGTGAGGGTGTATTTTCGAGAGGGTGTGTGTGAGAGGGTGTGTTTGTGTGAGGGTTTGTCTAACAGTTTGTGTGAGAGATGGTGTGTGTGTGAGTTTGTGTGTATGAGACGGTGTGTGTGTGTGTGAGTGGATATGTGTGAGAGAGTGACTGTGTAAGTGTGTGCATGAGATGGTGTGTGCAACAGTGTGTGTGAGAGACTGTGTGTAAGTGTGTGTGAGAGGGTGTGTGTGTGAGATGGTGTGCCTGTAACAGTGTGTGTGTGAGATGGTGTGTGTGAGAGAGTCTGTTTGTATGAGACTGTGTGTATATGAGTGTATGTGTGAGTGGGTGAGTGTTTGAAAGAGTGTAAGAGGGTATGTTTGTGAGAGGGTGTGTGTGAGAGGGTGTGTCTGTAACAGTGTGTGTGTGTGAGATGATGAGTGTGAGAGTGTGTTTGTATGAGAGGGTGTGTATGTGAGTAGGTGTGTGTGAGAAGGTGAGTATGTAACAGTGTATGCAGAGGGTGTGTGCAACAGTGTGTGAGAAGGTGTGAGAGAGGGCGTTTGTGAAAAAGGGTGTGTATGTGAGGGTGTGTGTGAGAGAGGGTGTGAGTGAGTGAGAGAGTGTGTGTGAGAGGGTTTATTTGTGATCGGGTGTGTGTGTGAGAGGATGTGTGTGAGAGCGCTTATGTAAGTGTGTGTGAGAGGGTACATGTGTAAGAGTTTATGTGAGAGGGTGTGTGTGAGAGGGCATGTGTGTGTGCGGGTGTGTGTGAGTGGGTGTGTGTGAGAGTGTGAGTGTGTGAATGTGTGTGTGTGTGTGAGAAGGTGTGTTTGTGAGAAGGTGTGTTTGTGAGAGGGTGTGTGTGTGAGATGGTGTGTGTGAGAGTGTGCCTGTATGAGAGGGTGTGTATGTGAGAGGGTGAGTGTGTAACAGTGTTTGCGTGGGAAGGTGTGTGCAACAGTGTGTATGAGTGAGACTGTGTGTAAGGGTGTGTGTGTGAATGTGAGGGCATGTGTGAGAGGGTGTGTGTGTGGGAGGGTGTGTGCGAGAAGGTGTGTATGAGAGAGGGTATGTGTGCAAGAGGTTGAATGAGATGATGTGAGTCGGAGAGGGTGTGTGTTAAGGATGTGTGTGTAACAGTGAGTGAGAGAGTGTATGTTTGAGAGTGTGTGAGGTTGTGTGTGAGAAGCTGTGTGTTAGAGGGCATGTGTGCCAAGGCATGT
Source organism: Narcine bancroftii (assembly GCF_036971445.1). Classification (NCBI taxonomy): domain Eukaryota; kingdom Metazoa; phylum Chordata; class Chondrichthyes; order Torpediniformes; family Narcinidae; genus Narcine; species Narcine bancroftii. The sequence goes on from NC_091480.1 coordinate 58,173,593, forward strand.
GTATGTGAGTGGGGGTTGTGTGAGAGGTTGAGTGTGAGAGGATGTGTCTGAGAGAGTGTGTTTGTGAGAGTCATGTGTCAGAGTGTATGTGTGTGAGAGTGTGCGTTAGAGAGCATGTGAGTGAATGGGTGTGTGTGAGATGTGTGAGTGGTGTGTGTGAGAGGGTGAGTGTGTGATTGTGTGTGAGAGGGTGTGTTTGTAGAGGGTGTGTATCTGAGTGTATGTGTGAGAAGGTAAGTGTGTAACAGTGTTTGCATGAGAAGGTGTGTGCAACAGTGTGTGTGAGAGAGACTGTGTGTAAGGGTGTGTGTGAGAATGTGTGTGAGAGGGAGAGTGTGTGAAATGGTGTGTGTGTGAGTGGGTGTGTGTGAGAGAGGGTGTGAGTGAGTTTGTGTGTGAGATGTGTGTGTGAGATGGTGTGTTTGTGAGAGTGTGTGTGAGTGGGTGTATCTGTAACAGTGTATGTGTGAGAGGGCATGTGTGTGTGAGTGTGGGTGTGTGTGAGAGTGTTTTTGTATGAGAGTGTGTGTATGTGAGTGTATATGTGAGAGGGTGAGGGTGTAGCAGGGTTTGTGTGAGAAGGTGTGTGCAACAGTGTGTGTGAGAGAGACTATGTGTGAGTGTGAGTGTTTGAAGGGGTGTGTGTGGGAGTGGGTATGTGAGGATGTGTGTAAGAGAGGGTGTGTGTGAGGGAGACTGTGTGTGTGAGGGTGTGTGCACGTGGGTGTTTGTAAGAGTATGTGTGTGAGTGGGTGTGTGTGAGAGGGTGAGTATGTAACAGTGTGTGCATAAGAGGGTGTCTGCAACAGTGTGTGAGAGTGTGTGAGAGATGGGTGTTTGTGAAAAAGGGTGTGTGTGCGAGGGTGTGTGTGTGAAGGTGTGTGAGAGAGTGTGTGTGTGTGAGAGAGATTGTGTGTGAGAGGTTGTGTTTGTGAGAGGGTGTGTGTTAGAAGGTGTGTCTGTAATAGTGTGTGTGAGATGGTGTATGTGTGAGAGTGTGTTTGTATGAGAGGGTGTGTATGTGAGTGTATGTGTGAGAGGGTGAGTGTGTAACAGTGTTTGTAAGGGTGTGTGTGAGAGGGTGTGTGTGTGAGAGTGTGTTTTTATGAGAGGGTGTGTATGTGATGGTATGTCTGAGTGGGTATGTGTGAGAGGGTGAGTGTGTAACAGTGTGTACCTGAGAGGGTGTCTGCAAAAATGTGTGTGAGAGGGTGTGAGACTGGGGGTGTTTGTGAAAAAGGGTGTGTGCGCGAGGGCGTGTGTGCGCGAGGGCGTGTGTGCGCGAGGGAGTGTGTGTGTGTGTGTGTGTGTGTGTGAGGGTGTATTTTCGAGAGGGTGTGTTTGTGTGAGGGTTTGTCTAACAGTTTGTGTGAGATGGTGTGTGTGTGAGTTTGTGTGTATGAGAGGGTGTGTGTGTGAGTGGATATGTGTGAGAGAGTGACTGTGTAAGTGTGTGCATGAGATGGTGTGTACAACAGTGTGTGAGAGGCTGTGTGTTAGGGTGTGTGAGAGAGGGTGTGTGTGAGGGTGTGTGTGTGTGAGGGTGTGTGTGTGAGAGGGTATGTGTGTGAGAGGGTGTGTGTGAGAGGTGTATCTTTAACTGAGTGTGTGAGAGGGCATGTGTGTGTGAGTGCGGGTGTGTGAGAGGTTGTTTGTATGAGTGTGTGTATGTGTGAGAGGGTGTGAGTGAAAGGGTGTGTTTGTGAGAGGGTGAGTGTGTGAAAGGGTGTGTGTGAGAGTGTGTATTAGTGGATGTGTGAGAGGATGTGTAAGAGAAGGTGTGTGTGAGGGAGATGGTGTTTGTAAGAGTATGTGTGTGGGTGGGTGTGTGTGAGAGGGTGAGTATGTAACAGTGTGTTCATTAGAAGGTGTGTGCAACAGTGTGTGAGAGGGTGTGAGAGATGGGTGTTTGTGAAAAAGGGTGTGTGTGCGAGCGTGAGTGTGAGAGAGGGTGTGTGAGAGTGTGTGAGAGTGATTGTGTGTGAGAGGGTGTGTTTGTGAGAGGGTGTGTTTGTGAGAGGGTGTGTGTGTGAGAGTGTGTTTGTGAGAGGGTGTGTGTGTTAGAAGGTGTGTCTGTTATAGTGTGTGTGAGAGTGTGTTTGTATGAGAGGGTGTGTATGTGATTGTATGTCTGAGTGGGTATGTGTGAGAGGGTGAGTGTGTAACAGTGTTTGCATGAGAAGGTGAGTGCAACAGTATGTGTGAGAGAGACTGTGTAAGGGTGTGTGAGAGGGTGTGAGTGTGATGGGTTGTGTGTGTGAGAGAGGGTGAGTTTGTGAATGGGTGTGTGTGAGTGTGTTTGAGTGGGTGTGAGAGGATGTGTGGAAGAGAGGGTGTGTGTGAGGGAGACAGTGTGCAAGGGTGTGAGTGAGAGGGTGTTTGTATGTGTGTGAGTGGGTGTGTGTGAGAGGGTGAATATGTAACAGTATGTACTTGAGAGGGTGTCTGCAAAAATGTGTGTGAGAGAGTGTGAGAGTGGGGGTGTTTGTGAAAAAGGGTGTGTGTGTGAGTGTGTGTGTGTGAGAGAGGGTGAGTGTGAGTGTGAGAGGGTGTGTGTAAGATTGTGTGTGAGAGGGTGTATTTGCGCGAGGGTGTGTTTGTGTGAGGGTTTGTCTAACAGTTTGTGTGAGAGATGGTGTGTGTGTGAGTTTGTGTGTATGAGAGGGTGTGTGTGTGAGTAGATATGTGTGAGAGAGTGACTGTGTAAGTGTGTGCAACAGTGTGTGAGAGGCTGTTAGTAAGGGTGTGTGTGTGAGAGAGAGGGTGTGTGTGAGGGTGTGTGTGAGAAGGTGTGTATGAGAGAGGGTGTGTATGGAAGGGTTTTTGAGTGAGATGGTGTGTGTCTGAGAGGGTGTGTGTTAAGAGTGTGTGTGTAACAGTGTGTGAGAGAGTGCATGTTTGTGAGTGTGTATGTGTGAGAGCATGTATGAGAGAGGTTGTGTGAGAGGGTATGTGTGAAAAGGTATATATGAGAGGGTGTGTGCAAGAATTTATATAAGATGATGTGAGTCTGAGAGGGTTTGTGTTAAGGGTGTGTGTGTGTAAAATTGTGTGTGAGTTAGTGAAAAGGGTGTCTGTGTGAGGGTGTGTGTGTGAGAAGGTGTGTTTGTAGAGGGTGTGTATCTGAGTGTATGTGTGAGAGGGTAAGTGTGTAACAGTGTTTGCATGAGAAGGTGAGTGCAACAGTGTGTGTGAGAGAGACTGTGTAAGGGTGTGAGTGAGAAGGTGTGTGTGAGAGGGTGAGTGTGTGAAATGGTGTGTGTGAGAGTGTGTGCGAGTGGGTGTGTGTGAGAGGTTGTGTGAGAGAGGGTGTGAGTGAGTTTGTGTGTGAGATAATGTGTTTGAGAGGGTGTGTTTGTGAGAGGGTGTGTGTGAAAGTGTGTGTTTGTGAGAGGGTGTGTGTGAGCGGGTGTATCTGTAACTGTATGTGTGAGAGGGCATGTATGTGAGTGCGGGTGTGTGTAAATGGGTATGTGAGAGGATGTGTGTAAGAGGGTGTGTGTGCGTGGATGTTTATAAGAATATGTGTGTGTGAGAGGGTGAGTATGTAACAGTGTGTGCATGAGAGGTTGTGTGCAACAGTGTGTGAGAGTGTGTGAGAGATGGGTGTTTGTGAAAAATGGTGTGTGTGCAAGGGTGTGTGTGTGAAGGTGTGTGAGAGATTGTGTATGAGAGGTTGTGTTTGTGAGATGGTGTGTGTGTGAGAGTGTTTGTGAGAGGGTGTGTTTGTGAGAGGGTGTGTGTGAGAAGGTGTGTCTGTAATAGTGTGTGTGTGAGATGGTGTATGTGTGAGAGTGTGTTTGTATGAGAGGGTGTGTATGTGAGTGTATGTGTGAGAGGGTGAGTGTGTAACTGTGTTTGTAAGGGTGTGTGTGGGAGGGTGTGTGTGTGAGAGTGTGTTTTATGAGAGGGTGTGTATGTGATGGTATGTCTGAGTGGGTATGTGTGAGAGGGTGAGTGTGTAACAGTGTGTACCTGAGAGGGTGTCTGCAAAAATGTGTGTGAGAGGGTGTGAGACTGGGGGTGTTTGTGAAAAAGGGTGTGTGCGCGAGGGTGTGTGTGTGAGGGTGTTTTTTCGAGAGGGTGTGTGTGTGAGAGGGTGTGTTTGTGTGAGGGTTTGTCTAACAGTTTGTGTGAGAGATGGTGTGTGTGTGAGTTTGTGTGTATGAGAGGGTGTGTGTGTGTGAGTGGATATGTGTGAGAGAGTGACTGTGTAAGTGTGTGCATGAGATGGTGTGTACAACAGTGTGTGAGAGGCTGTGTGTTAGGGTGTGTGGGAGAGGGTGTGTGTGAGGGTATGTGTGTGTGAGGGTGTGTGTAAGAAGGTGTGTATGAGAGAGGGTGTGTGTGTGAGAGTGTGTGTGTGAGAGGGTATGTTTGTGAGAGGGTGTGTGTGAGGGGCGTATCTTTAACTGTGTGTGAGAGGGCATGTGTGTGTGAGTGCGGGTGTGTGAGAGGTTGTTTGTATGAGTGTGTATGTGAGTGTATGTGTGAGAGGGTGTGAGTGAAAGGGTGTGTTTGTGAGAGGGTGAGTGTGTGAAAGGGTGTGTGTGAGAGTGTGTATTAGTGGATGTGTGAGAGGATGTGTAAGAGAAGGTGTGTGTGAGGGAGATTGTGTGAGGGAGATTGTGTGAGGGAGATTGTGTGAGGGTGTGAGGGAGATGGTGTTTGTAAGAGTATGTGTGTGGGTGGGTGTGTGTGAGAGGGTGAGTATGTAACAGTGTGTTCATTAGAAGGTGTGTGCAACAGTGTGTGAGAGGGTGTGAGAGATGAGTGTTTGTGAAAAAGGGTGTGTGTGCGAGGGTGTGTGTGAGAGAGGGTGTGTGAGAGTGTGTGTGAGAGTGATTGTGTGTGAGAGGGTGTGTGTGTTAGAAGGTGTGTCTGTTATAGTGTGTGTGAGAGTGTGTTTGTATGAGAGGGTGTGTATGTGATTGTATGTCTGAGTGGGTATGTGTGAGAGGGTGAGTGTGTAACAGTGTTTGCATGAGAAGGTGAGTGCAACAGTATGTGTGAGAGCGACTGTGTAAGGGTGTGTGAGAGGGTGTGAGTGTGAGGGGTTGTGTGTGTGAGAGAGGGTGAGTTTGTGAATGGGTGTGTGTGAGTGTGTTTGAGTGGGTGTGAGAGGATGTGTGGAAGAGAGGGTGTGTGTGAGGGAGACAGTGTGCAAGGGTGTGAGTGAGAGGGTGTTTGTATGTGTGTGAGTGGGTGTGTGTGAGAGGGTGAGTATGTAACAGTATGTACTTGAGAGGGTGTCTGCAAAAATGTGTGTGAGAGGGTGTGAGAGTGGGGGTGTTTGTGAAAAAGGGTGTGTGAGTGAGTGTGTGTGTGTGTGAGAGTGTGCCTGTATGAGAGGGTGTGTATGTGAGAGGGTGAGTGTGTTACAGTGTTTGCGTGGGATGGTGTGTGCAACAGTGTGTATGAGAGAGACTGTGTGTAAGAGTGTGTGTGTGAATGTGAGGGCATGTGTGAGAGAGTGTGAGTGGGTGTGTGAGAGCATGTGTGTAAGAGAGTGTGTGTGTGAGGGAGACTGTGTGAGGGTGTGAGTGAGAGGGTGTGTGTCTGAGAGGGTGTGTGTGTGTAAGTGTGTGTGAGAGTGTGTAAAGGTGTGTGTATGAGGGTGTGTGAAAGCAAATGTGAGGCAGGTTGAGTGAGATTGTATGTGAGAGGGCATGTGTGAGAGGGTGTGTGTGTGGGAGGGTGTGTGCGAGAAGGTGTGTATGAGAGAGGGTATGTGTGCAAGAGGTTGAATGAGATGATGTGAGTCAGAGAGGGTGTGTGTTAAGGGTGTGTGTGTAACAGTGTGAGTGAGAGAGTGTATGTTTAAGAGTGTGTGTGAGGTTGTTTGTGAGAAGGTGTGTGTTAGAGGGCGTGTGTGCAAAGGCATGTGTATATGAGTGGGGGTTGTGTGAGAGGTTGAGTGTGTGAGAGGATGTGTCTGAGAGAGTGTGTTTGTGAGAGTCATGTGTCAGAGTGTATGTGTGTGAGAGTGTGCGTTAGAGAGCATGTGAGTGAATGGGTGTGTGTGAGATGTGTGAGTGGTGTGTGTGAGAGGGTGAGTGTGTGAGAGGGTGTGTTTGTAGAGGGTGTGTATCTGAGTGTATGTGTGAGAAGGTAAGTGTGTAACAGTGTTTGCATGAGAAGGTGTGTGCAACAGTGCGTGTGAGAGAGACTGTGTGTAAGGGTGTGTGTGAGAATGTGTGTGAGAGGTAGAGTGTGTGAAATGGTGTGTGTGAGAGTGTGTGTGAGTGGGTGTGTGTGAGAGAGGGTGTGAGTGAGTTTGTGTGTGAGATGTGTGTGTGAGATGGTGTGTTTGTGAGAGGGTGTGTGTGAGTGGGTGTATCTGTAACAGTGTATGTGTGAGAGGGCATGTGTGTGTGAGTGTGGGTGTGTGTGAGAGAATGTGTGTGTGAGAGTGTGTTTGTATGAGAGTGTGTGTATGTGAGTGTACATGTGAGAGGGTGAGGGTGTAGCAGGGTTTGTGTGAGAGAGACTATGTGTGAGTGTGAGTGTTTGAAGGGGTGTGTGTGGGAGTGTGTGTGAGTGGGTATGTGAGGATGTGTGTAAGAGAGGGTGTGTGTGAGGGAGACTGTGTGTGTGAGGGTGGGTGTTTGTAAGAGTATGTGTGTGAGTGGGTGTGTGTGAGAGGGTGAGTATGTAACAGTGTGCATGAGAGGGTGTGTGCAACAGTGTGTGAGAGGGTGTGAGAGATGGGTGTTTGTGAAAAAGGGTGTGTGTGTGAGAGGGTGTGTGAGAGGGTGTGTTTGTGAGAGGGTGTGTGTGTGTGAGAAGGTGTGTCTGTAATAGTGTGTGTGTGAGATGGTGTATGTGTGAGAGTGTGTTTGTATGAGAGGGTGTGTATGTGTGTGTATGTGTGAGAGGGTGAGTGTGTAACAGTGTTTACATGAGAAGGTGAGTGCAACAGTATGTGTGAGAGAATCTGTGTGTAAGGGTGTGATGGTGTGTGTGAGAGAGGGTGAGTTTGTGAAAGGATGTGTGTGAGAGTGTGTTTGAGTGGGTGTGAGAGGATGTTTGGAAGAGAGGGTGTGTGTGAGGGAGACTATGTGCAAGGGTGTGAGTGAGAGGGTGTTTGTATGTGTGTGAGTGGGTGTATGTGAGAGAGTGTGTATGTAACAGTATGTACTTGAGAGGATGTCTGCAAAAATGTGTGTGAGAGGGTGTGATAGTGGGGGTGTTAGTGAAAAAGGGTGTCTGTGTGAGGGTGTGTGTGTGAGGGAGAGTGTGTGTGTTTGTGTGTGTGAGAAGGTGTGTTTGTAGAGGGTGTGTATCTGAGTGTATGTGTGAGAGCATAAGTGTGTAACAGTGTTTGCATGAGAAGGTGAGTGCAACAGTGTGTGTGAGAGAGACTGTGTAAGGGTGTGAGTGAGAAGGTGTGTGTGAGAGGGTGAGTGTGTGAAATGGTGTGTGTGAGGGTGTGTGTGAGTGGGTGTGTGTGAGAGGTTGTGTGAGAGAGGGTGTGAGTGAGTGTGTGTGAGATAATGTGTTTGAGAGGGTGTGTTTGTGAGAGGGTGTGTGTGTGAAAGTGTGTGTTGTGAGCGGATGTATCTGTAACTGTATGTGTGAGAGGGCATGTATGTGTGAGTGCGGGTGTGTGTGAGTGGGTATGTGAGAGGATGTGTGTAAGAGGGTGTGTGTGAGGGTGTGTGTGCGTGGATGTTTGTAAGAGTATGTGTGTGAGTGGGTGTGTGTGAGAGGGTGAGTATGTAGCAGTGTGTGCATGAGAGGTTGTGTGCAACAGTGTGTGAGAGTGTGTGAGAGATGGGTGTTTGTGAAAAATGGTGTGTGTGCGAGGGTGTGTGCGAGGGTGTGTGTGAGAGGGTGTGTGTGTGAGAGGGTGTGTATGAGTGAGGGTGTGTGTGAGAGGGTGCGTTTGTGAGAGGGTGTGTGTGAGAGGCGTATCTTTAACTGTGTGTGTGAGAGGGCATGTGCGTGAGTGCGGGTGTGTGAGAGGTTGTTTGTATGAGTGTGTGTATGTGAGTGTGTGTGTGAGAGGGTGTGTATGAGAGAGGGTGTGTGTGAGAGGGTGTGTTTGTGAGAGGGTGTGTGTGAGAGGCGTATCTTTAACTGTGTGTGTGAGAGGGCATGTGTGTGTGAGTGCGGGTGTGTGAGAGGTTGTTTGTATGAGTGTGTGTATGTGTGAGAGGGTGTGAGTGAAAGGGTGTGTTTGTGAGAGGGTGAGTGTGTGAAAGGATGTGTGTGAGAGTGTGTATTAGTGGATGTGTGAGAGGATGTGTAAGAGAAGGTGTGTGTGAGGGAGATTGTGTGAGGGTGTGAGGGAGATGGTGTTTGTAAGAGTATGTGTGTGGGTGGGTGTGTGTGAGAGGGTGAGTATGTAACAGTGTGTTCATTAGAAGGTGTGTGCAACAGTGTGTGAGAGGGTGTGAGAGATGGGTGTTTGTGAAAAAGGGTGTGTGTGCGAGCGTGAGTGTGAGAGAGGGTGTGTGAGAGTGTGTGTGAGAGTGATTGTGTGTGAGAGGGTGTGTTTGTGAGATGGTGTGTTTGTGAGAGGGTGTGTGTGTGAGAGTGTGTTTGTGAGAGGGTGTGTGTGTTAGAAGGTGTGTCTGTTATAGTATGTGTGAGAGTGTGTTTGTATGAGAGGGTGTGTATGTGATTGTATGTCTGAGTGGGTATGTGTGAGAGGGTGAGTGTGTAACAGTGTTTGCATGAGAAGGTGAGTGCAACAGTATGTGTGAGAGAGACTGTGTAAGGGTGTGAGAGGGTGTGAGTGTGAGGGGTTGTGTGTGTGAGAGAGGGTGAGTTTGTGAATGGGTGTGTGTGAGTGTGTTTGAGTGGGTGTGAGAGGATGTGTGGAAGAGAGGGTGTGTTTGAGGGAGACAGTGTGCAAGGGTGTGAGTGAGAGGGTGTTTGTATGTGTGTGAGTGGGTGTGTGTGAGAGGGTGAGTATGTAACAGTATGTACTTGAGAGGGTGTCTGCAAAAATGTGTGTGAGAGGGTGTGAGAGTGGGGGTGTTTGTGAAAAAGGGTGTGTGTGTGAGTGTGTGTGTGTGAGAGAGGGTGAGTGTGAGTGTGAGAGATTGTGTGTGAGAGGGTGTATTTGCGCGAGGGTGTGTTTGTGTGAGGGTTTGTCTAACAGTTTGTGTGAGAGATGGTGTGTGTGTGAGTTTGTGTGTATGAGAGGGTGTGTGTGTGAGTAGATATGTGTGAGAGAGTAACTGTGTAAGTGTGTGCAACAGTGTGTGAGAGGCTGTTAGTAAGGGTGTGTGAGAGAGGGTGTGTGTGTGTGAGAGAGAGGGTGTGTGAGGGTGTGTGTGAGAAGGTGTGTATGAGAGAGGGTGTGTATGGAAGGGTTTTTGAGTGAGATGGTGTGTGTCTGAGAGGGTGTGTGTTAAGAGTGTGTGTGTGTAACAGTGTGTGAGAGAGTGCATGTTTGTGAGTGTGTATGTGTGAGAGCATGTATGAGAGAGGTTGTGTGAGAGGGTATGTGTGAAAAGGTATATATGAGAGGGTGTGTGCAAGAATTTATATAAGATGATGTGAGTCTGAGAGGGTGTGTGTTAAGGGTGTGTGTGTGTAAAATTGTGTGTGAGTGAGTGCATGTTTGAGAGTGTGTGTGAGAGCATGTGTGAGAAAGGTTGTGTGAGATGGTGTGTGTTAGAGGTGTGTGTGAGAGGTCATGTGTGTGTGAGAGGGTGTGTGTAAGAGAGGGTGTGTGAGAGGGAAACTTTGTGTGCGATAGTGTGAGTGAGAGGGTGGTTGTAAGTGTATGTGTGTGAGAGGGTGAGTATGTACCAGTATGTGCATGAGAAGGTGTGTGCAACAGTGTGTGTGAGAGGGTGTGAGAGAGGTGTTTGTGAAAAAGGGTGTGTGTGTGAGGGTGTTTGTGAGAGAGTGTGTGTGAGAGAGGGTGTGAGTGGGCGTGTGTGAGAGGGCATGTGTGTGTGCGAATGTTTGTGTGAGTGGGTGTGTGTGAGTGGGTGTGTGTGAGAGTGTGTTTGTATGAGAGTATGTGTATGTGAGTGTGTGTGAGAGGGTGTGAGTGAAAGGGTGTGTTTGTGAGAGGGTGAGTGTGTGAAAGGGTGTGTGTGAGAGTGTGGGTGGGGGTGTGAGAGAATGTGTGAGTGAGGGAGATTGTGTGAGGGTGTGAGTGAGATGGTGTTAGTAAGATTATATGTGTGAGTGGGTGTGTGTGAGAGGGTGAGTATGTAACTGTGTGCATGACATGGTGTGTGCAACAGTATGTGAGAGGGTGTGTGTGCGAGGGTGTGTGTGTGAGATGGTGTGTGTGTAGAGGGTGTGAATGAGTGTGCATGAGAGTGTGTTTGTGAGAGGGTGTGTGAGTGAGGGTGTGTCTATCAGTGTGTGCGAGAGATGGTGTATGTATGAGAGATTTAGTGTGTATGAGAGGGTGTGTGAGTGGGTATGTGTGAGAACGTGAGTGTGTAACTGTGTGCGTGAGAGGGTGTGTTCAACAGTGTGTGTGAGTGGGTGTGTGAGAGGGTGTGTGTGCGAGCATGTGTGAGAGGATGTGTGTGTGAGAGGGTTTGTGTAAGTTTGTGTGTTAGAGAACGAGTGTGAGGATGTGTATGAGCGGGTGTGTGTGAGAGGTTGTGTGAGAGGGTGTGTGTGTGGGTGTGTGTGTTCGATGGTCTGTGTGTGAGGGTGTGTGGGAGAGTATGTGTATGATGGCGTGTCTATGTGAGATGGTGTGTGTGTGAAAGAGTGTCTGTGAGAGAGTATGTGCGAGAGGTGTGTGTGTGTGAGTGTGTGTGTCTGTGAGATGGTGTGTGTGGGAGTTTGTGTGTATTAGTGTGTTTGTGTGAGAGGGTGTGTGTGTGAGAGGGTGTGTTTGAGAGGATATCTGTGAGAGAGGGTGTGTGTGAGAGTGTGTGTGTGACACAGTACTTCGAGGTGTCTCTGTTCCACATCACTCCCCATCGTTTACCGTGTTATCCCTGTACCCCGAGGTGTCTTTGTTTTACAACACTCCTCACCGTTCACTGTGTCAGACCCCGTACCCCGAGGTCTCTGTGTTCCACAACACTCCCCATCATTCACCATGTCAGTCACTGTACCCCGCAGTCTCTCTGTTCTACACCCTCCCCTCTGTTCACCATGTCAGTCCCCGTACCCCGAGGCTTCTCTCTTCTTCAACACTCCCCAGCGTTCACCGTGTCTGTCCCTGCACCCCGAGGTCTCTCTGTTCTACTACATTCCCCACCATTCATCGTCAGTTCCCGTACCCTGAGGTCCCTCTGTTCTACAACACTCCCCACTGTTCACTGTGTCAATCCCTGTACCCAGAGGTCTATCTATTCTACAACACTCCCCACCGTTCACCCTGTCAGTCCCCGTACCCCGAGGCCTCTCTGTTCTGCAACACTCCCCACCATTCACTATGTCTGTCCCCATACCCTGTGATCTCTTTGTGTGGCATGGATTCAGTGGGTGCAGTTTGGGTGGAGGAGGATCCAGTTTGTGTGATGTGGGGTAAAGAGACCCAGTGGGTCCAGTGCGGTATGATAACATGCAGTTTGTTCCGTGCTTGGATGTTGAGATCCCATAGATCCAGTGCTGGGGTGAAGTGACCCCGTGGGGCTGCTGAGGTCCAGTGGGTCCATGGTGGGGGGGGAAGATGACCAATGATGGGCACAGAGATCAATTGTGTCCAGCACAGGGATACAGGGGTCCAGTGGACCTGGTGTGGGTGTAGCGGTCTAGTGGATTGGCAGAGATCGAGTGGGTCCAGTACATGGCGACACCGATATCCAGTGGGCCCAGTGGGGTAGAGATCCAGGGAGAGAGATCCAGTGGACCGAATGCATGGATACATAGATCCCGTCGATCCGATCCAGGGTGCAGAGGCCCAGAGGGAGTGTGGGGATCTGGTGGGTCCGGCGGCAGCCCAGAGCTAGTGCATCCAGTGCAGGGATGCAGAGGTCCAGTGGGTCCAGTGCTGAAGTTCAAAGATACATAGCAGATGTTGTTCATTCAGAAAAGGAATCATTTAATTTCCCTCTTTTCTTGCAAAAATAGAAATTGCAGGAGTTCCAGCAGTGGGGGTGAGGGAGGGGATGAAGTCGGCTTACGGTTGGAAACCCCCTCCCTCAGGCCACAATTCCCTCCCACATGAGACGTCCCTCAGCCAAACCCCTCCAGCAGAGGAAAGACCAACAGGGGATCGGGTGAATTTCCCCCACAGTAGCCTTCCTGGGACCCTCCCTTTCACCCGGCGGGAGGCCTCTTGTCCCCTTCCACTCCACCCACCCTCACTGACCCTTCACCCCCTTACTGACCTTTCACCCCCCACTGACTCTTCACAAACCCACTGACCCTTCCCTCGCTCACCTTTCACTACTCACTCACCCTTCACCCCAATGACCTTTCAACCCCCTCGCTGACCTTTCACCTCTATTGCTGACACCACCCCACCACTGACCCTCTAACCATCCCTACTGATGCTTCAACCCTGTTGACTCTTCACCCCTTTGCTGACCCTTCATGACCCCACTGATGTTTCACCCCCTCACTGACCACCCCTACTGACCCTTCACCCCCCCTTAATGACCCTTCACCACTTCACTAACCAACCCTTCACCCCTTGCTGACACTTCACCCATTCACCCCCAACTAACCATACCCTACTGACCCTTCACCCCCTCACTAACCATCCCCTACTGTCCCTTCACCCCCTGCTGACCCTTCACCCCTCACTAACCACACCCTACTGACTTGTCACCTCCCTTGCTGACCACCCCTGCTGACCCTTCACTGCCCTCAATGACCCTTCACCACCTCACTAACCACACCCTACTGACCCTTCACCCCCCCATGACCCTTCACCCCCTCACTAACCATCCCTACTGATGCTTCAAACCCTGTTGACTCTTCACCCCTTTGCTGACCCTTCACTACCCCACTGACGTTTTACCCCCTCACTGACCACCCCTACTGACCCTTCACCCCCCCTCAATGACCCTTCACCCTTCACTAACTACCCCTACTGACCCTTCACCCACTGCTGACCCTTCGCCCTTCACAAACCACACCCTACTGACCCGTCACCTGCCTTGCTGACCACCCCTTACTGACCCTTCACCCTCTCGCTGACCCTTCACCCTATGCCACCTCTCCCAGCCAATTAGAGTCCATGCTGGGGTTTGGTGTGACACTCCCCAGAGCTGGGGTCAGAGGGTGGGGGAGGGGCTGCGTTCCATGACCTCCTCCGGCCCTTCTCGAGATAAGCAGTCTGGGTTTTCCAACATCTCCCGGATCAGGGGGGGCATCGGTCCCGGAATTTCCATCTTCAGGCTGACGGCCCGCTCAGCACCTATATGTTGGGGCAGGGAGGGGAGCGAGAAGAGAGGGATGGGAGAGAGAGAGAGAGAGAGAGAGAAAATGGATAGAGAGGGGAGGGGGATGAAGACAGAGGGGGTGAGAGAGGGAAGGGTTAAGAGAGGAGACAGAGAGAGGGGGAGAGAGAAGGGCAGAGAGGGGGAGAGAGAGGGGAGAGAGAAAGTGGAGAGAGGGGAGAGAGAGGGATAGAGAGGGAGAGAGAGGGGAGAGGGAGAGAGAGGGGAGAGAGGGGAGAGGGGGAGAGATGGAGAGAGAGAGAGGGAGAGAGAGGGAAGAGGGGAAGGGGAGAGGGAGAGAGAGGGATGAGGGAGGGGAAAAAGAGAGGGGAGAGGGGAGGGGGGAGAGAGAGCAATGTTATCTGAAAGAGAAACAGGCCCTTCGGCCCATGATGTCACTGCTGACCCTTGTCCCTGTCGACACTGCCCCAACGTGCCCACATCAGGACCCTCTGTTCCTTGCTTGTTCAACAGTCTGACTAAATGCCCGTTAAACCCAGTGACTGTATCTGATTCCACCCCCTTCTCTGGCCATCAGATCCAGATACCAAACACTCTCTGTGTGAAAACACTTCCCCCTCGGGTCCCCTTTAAATCTCCTTTCCCCTCCCCTTAAACCTGTCCCTCTTATTTTTGATCCCATGACACTGGAGAAAAGGCACCCCCACCTCGTCCTCCGAGAAACGCATCCCAATGTGGGCTCCATCCACCTCCCTCCCCGTGTTCGATGCGAGAGACACTCACCTTTGGCGCTGATCCCGCGCAGGTCAGTGATCTTCATCAGCATGCGCGGGAAGACACCGGGCTGGTCGGGACGTCGGGTTCGCACGTACAACTTCAGTGCCTCCAGCAGCGGTTCCTGCAACCGATCAACTCGGCCTGGCTCCTCTAGATCCATACGGTCTGTAGGAAGGGAAGCATGGAAAACAATAGACAATAGACAATAGGAGCTGGAGTAGGCCATTTGGCCCGTCGGGCCAGCACCGCCATTTTAGATCATGGCTGATCATTACCATCAGTACCCCTTTCCAGCCTTATCCCCATAACCCTTAACTCCGTTACCCACAAGAGTCTTATCTAACTCTCTTTTGAACATAGTCAGCGAATCCGCCTCTACCACCCTCTGTGGCAGAGCATTCCACAGATTCACACTTCTCTGGGTAAAAAAATGCTTTCTCATCTCCGTCTTAAAGGGCCTACCCTGTATTCTTAAACTATGCCCTCTAGTCCTCGTCTCCCCCATCATTGGGAACAAGTAATCAGACTTCACCTTGTCTATCATCACCCTGATGATTTTGTATACCTCAATCATGTCCCTCCTCATCCTTCTAAACTCCAATGGATACAAGTCCAGTTTTTCTAGCCTTGCTGCATATGACAACCCTGCCATCCCTGGAACTAACCTTGTAAATCTGTGCTGCACACCCTCTATAGCTAATATGTCCTTCCTCAAGTTTGGAGACCAGAACTGGATGCAATACTCCAGGTGGGGTCTCACCAGGGCCCTGTAAAACTGCAGAAGGGCGTCTCTGTTCCTATACTCCAATCCCCTCTTTATGAAAGCCAACATTCCATTTGCCTTCTTCACAGCTTTCTGAACCTGCATGCTAGCCTTCAATGACCGGTGAACAAGTACACCCAGATCCATTTGCACTTCCCCACTCCCTAGCTTGTCTCCATTTAAATAATACTCAGCTTTCCTATTACTTCCCCCAAAATGAATAACCTCACATTTGTTCACATTGAAATTCATCTTCCATTTAGCCGCCCACTCCTCCAGCCTGTCCAAATCCCTCTGCATTTTCCTTACATCCTCCTCACACCCCACACCGCCACCCAGTTTAGTGTCATCTGCAAATTTGCTCATGTTATTTATAATCCCCTCATCCAAAACATTAACATAAATTACAAACAACTGAGGACCCAACACCGATCCCTGAGGCACTCCACTCGTCACATCCTGCCATTCTGAAAAAGACCCATTTACTCCAACCCTTTGTTTCCTATCTCTTAACCAATTTCCTATCCATGTCAGCACCTTACCTCCAATACTATGCTCCCTGATCTTGCCCACTAGACTCCCGTGCGGTACCTTATCAAAGGCCTTCTGGAAGTCCAAATACACCACATCCACTGGCTCTCCCGAGTCCACCCTCTTTGTCACATCCTCAAAAAATTCCAGAAGGTTAGTCAAGCATGACTTACCCTTAAGGAATCCATGCTGACTAGCCCTTATACTATTATTACTGACTAAGTGTTCTGCTATTTCTCCTTTTATGATGGACTCCAATATCTTCCCCACCACTGATGTCAGGCTAACCGGTCTATAATTTCCCGTTTTCTCCCTCCCTCCTTTCTTAAAAAGCGGCACCACATCAGCCACTCTCCAATCCTCAGGGACCTCCCCGGAATCTATGGAACTTTGGAAAATGTCGACCAGTGCCTCCACAATTTCCATAGCCACCTCTTTAAGCACCCTAGGATGCAGCCCATCAGGCCCTGGGGATTTATCAGCCCTCAGTCCCAACAATTTACTCATAACCTCCTGCTTCTGGATCCGGATATCCATTAGATCCCCTACCTCCCCAGTAAAGTTCCCCAAGTCTCTTGGTACCGCATGACCACTACCCCCTAACTGACTATAACCTATATCCTCCTTGGTGAAGACAGTTGCAAAGTATTTGTTAAATTCCTCTGCCATCTCCTTGTTTCCGGTAATAATTTCACCCTTGCCCATTTTCAAAGGGCCAATTTTAGACCGAACCAATTTCTTCCTCTTCACATACTTAAAAAAGCTTTTGCTATCCTCCGCAATATTATCTGCTAATTTCCTCTCGTACTTCATTTTCCCGTCTCTTATGGCTTTCTTAGTTACCCTCTGATGTTCTTTGAAGGTTTCCCAATCCTCTAATTTCCCACTCCGCTTCGCTATCTTATAATTACTCCCTTTGGACTTGATAATGCACTTGATTTCCTTAGTTAGCCAGGGCTGCCATTTGCATCCCTAGAGCCTTTTCCACTTTGGAATAAATTTGTCCTGAATCCTGTGAAAAATGTCCATAAAAACCTGCCATTTTTCCCCAGTTGTCCTCCCAGCTAGTGTATCTTCCCATTTTATTTTGGATAGCTCCTCCCTCATAGCTGCATAATCCCCTTTATTTAACTGCAGTACAGATGCTTCCGACTTCCTTTCTTTTTCCCTTTCTAATTGCAGCTCAAAAGTAACCATACCATGGTCACTATTCCCTAATGGCTCCCCTACATCGAGGTCACTTATTAACTCTGCGTCACTGCACAGCACCAAGTCCAGAATCGACTTCCCCCTGGTAGGTTCCTCCACTAGCTGCTCCAAGAAAGTATCTTGTAGACATTCAATAAACTCAGTCTCTTGTGCTCCTGCCCCCGTCTGATTATCCCAGTCCACCTTCATGTTAAAGTCCACTTTCCTGACTCCCCCAATCCAGGGGTAAGCACTTCCCTGAGTGTTGAATCAATAAATTCCTCGCTCTCTCTGATTAGCCTCAGATCATCTAGCTGCATCTCCATTTCTTTAATTTTTTTTCTAAATGCTTGTGTCTCATTACATCCCCTGCAGGTATGTCCTGTGGAAATGTTTATGGTCTTGTCACCAACCTCCTCACACTCTCTGGTGAGCCTAAGGTCATCTAGTTGGAGCTCCAGTACCTCAACTCGGCCCCTAAGGAACCCCACCTCCTTGCACCTGGCACAGATATGGTCTTTTGGGAGGGTGGAGGTCACCCATGGCTCCCACATCTGGCAACTTGAGCATAGCACCAACCCCATGGACATGGCTCAGCCTTTTAATGTGGACACATCAGTGTCCACACTGGAAACAAGGTGCAGAGGGACTCCACTCTGTGTCTGACCTTGGGAGTGTGAAGGGACAGTGCGGAGGGAGCTCCACTCTGTGTCTGACCCTGGGAGTGTGTGATCGGATGGTGTGGAGGGAGCTTCACTCTGTGCCTGCCCTCGGGAGTGTGTGATGGCACGGTGTGGACAGGGTTGTGAGGGGGACAAGGGTTGGGGAAGTGTCCCTCTCTGACCTGGGAGGCGGGGGTTACCTCCACAGATAAGGCAAATGGCACTGAGCAGCCCCGTCTCGGTGTCGTCCATTCCCAGTGGCAGCAGCCGGTTGGCAAACGCGAACAGCAGATCGGTGAGTGGGCCAAATCCGGCGTTGTGCATCTGGGTCCTATTCAAGGTCAGCCCGTCCGAAAAAGTCATGGTGTCCTGGTCTGGCGTGTATCGTGTACAGATCCGCAGCATCTGCAGGGTTGAGGCAACAATTGCTTCAGCAGCAGGCCAATCTGCCCATCACTCTGTTCTAGACCTGCAAGTCCAGCTCCTCAAACACTCGCTCACCCCCTCTCGTCCCCACACCCCTCCCTGTCTCTGTAACCCCCTCCAGTCACCTACACCCTTCGCTTTATCTGTAACCCTTTCCAGTCCAATACACCCCTCCCTGTCTCTGTCAACCACCTCCAATCCCCTACACCCCTCTCTGTCTCTGTAACCCCAACTGGTCACCACTCCCCTCCCTGTCTCTGTCAACTTCCTCGGGTCCCTAAACCCCTCCCTGTCTCTGGAACCCCCTCCAGTCCTCACACCACTCCCTGTCTCTGTCAACCACCTCCAATCCCCTACACCTCTCCCTGTCTCTGTAACCCCCTCCGGTCCCTACACCCCTCTCTGTCTCTGTCACCCCAACTGGTCACCACACCCCTCCCTGTCTCTGTAAACCTCTCCAGTCCCCTACACCCTTCCCTGTCTCTGTAACCCTCTCCAGTCCCTAAACCCCTCTCTGACTCTGTAGCCCCTTGGTTTGAACCCTGAGGGGTCATTCTGGAGATGAATTGGAGGCAGATTTAGATTGGATCCTGGAATTCGGATGGACCTGGGGCTGGAATCTGGGTTTTAGCCCGAGGGATTGCAGCTGTGTCCCCTGGGGCTCTGGTTCCACAATTGGCATTGGGCCCCAGGGCCGGAGCCAGGGCCTCGAGTACTCACCAGGATGTCCAGGCAGGCAGCCTTGAGTAGGGTGATCTGGTCAGCGATGGTCAGGCTGATGAAGCCAGGCAACCTCTTGGCAAACTCCACTATCTTGATGATACATTTGGTCGCCAATTCACTGAACTTGTCCCAGAGTCCCAAGTCCAACTGAACCCGGTGGTCCGCACTGGAGTTCTGAGGGTGGGGGAGAGGGAGGAAGGAGGGGAGAGGGTGCAAGAGTTTGGAGGGGTGGGGAAGATGTGTCAAAAGAAGGAGCTTGTTCATTGTCCACTGAAACACAAATTTGTCTGAGCCCCTCCCTCCCTCCCTCCCCCTCTCTTTCCCCCTCCCCATTCTCTCGCTTCTCCCCACCCTCTCTGCCATCTCCATCATCCCTTCCCCCCTCTACCTCTTCTTTCTCTCCCCATCTCTCTCCCCATCTCTGTCTTCTCTCTCCCCCTTGCTCTCTTCCTCCTTCTCTCTTCCCCCTCTTTCTCCCCATCTCTGTCTTCTCTCTCCCCCTTGCTCTCTTCCTCCTTCTCTCTTCCCCTCCTCTCTTCCCCCTCTTTCTCCCACTCTGTCCCCCTTTCTCCCTCTCTCTCTCCCCTCCACTCCCCCCCTCTCTCCTTCCTTTCTTCCCCCTTTCTCTCCTCCCTCTCTCCCCCTCTCTCACCCCCCTCCCCTCTCCCTCTCTCTCTTCCCCTCTCCCTTCTCTCTCTCTCCCTCCTCTCCCCCTCTCCTCCTCTCTCCCTCCCTTTCTCTCCCTCCCTCCTCCCTTTCTCCCCCTCTCCTCCTCTCTCTCCCTCCCTCTCCCCATCTCTCCTCTTCTCCCTCCTCTCCCCCTCTCTCCTCCTTCTCCTCACTCTCTCCCCCTCTTGCCCCCCTCTCTCCTCCCTCTCCTCTCTCCCCTTCTCTCTCTCTCCCCTTCCTCCTCTCTCCCCTCCCCTTCTCTCCCATCTCTCTTCTCGCCCCAACTTCTGCCTCCCCCCCTCACCGTGGTGTACTTCCCCAGCTGGCACAGGGAGGGGAAGGTCTCCTGGTGGGCCCGGCACACTTTCTCGACTAGCTCTTCGAGCTCGGTGTTGAGCTGCAGACCCTCGGCTTCCTCCTCCGTCGCTCTCCTCTTCTTCACATTCCGATCGTTCCGAACCGCTGTCAACAGATACGGCAGTCAGCGTGGGGTGCAAGGGAGGTGGTGGGGAGGAGGGGGAGAAGGGAAGGGTAGGGAGAGAGATGGGGTAGCAGGGAGAGGAGAAGGGAGGGGTGAAGAGGGGAGTGAGGGAGGGGATGAGGAGAGGAGTGAGGGAGGGGAGTGAGGGAGGGGGTGAGTAGGAACCTTACATTCCTTGGACATCCCGACCTGGAGACATTTCTGGAGCCGACAATACTGGCACCGGTTCCTGGTCACCTTGTTGATGGAGCAGCTCTTGTCCCGGTGACACGTGTACATCATGTTCTTCTGGATACTCCGGCGGAAGAAACCCTGCATAACAACATGGCAGTGAGACCACTGTCCTCGCGTTTGCTTCAGTTGTCATCCCCACACACAACAAGGATGTGGCTGCACTGGAGAGTGTGCAGAGGAGACTCCCCAAGACTCTGCCAAGACTGAGGCCTTCAGTGATGGGGTGAGGTTGAACAGGCTGGGCAGTGAAGGAGGCTGAGGAGGGTGGGGGGGGAGAAGACCATGAGGGACGCAGACAGGGGAGGTTGTCAGTATCTTTTCCCCAGAGTCATGAGATCAAAAACAAGAGGGACAGGTTTAGGGGGAGGGGAAGGAGATTGCAATGTACTTAAACATGGACACTCGACGCGGTAACAGGCCCTCCCAGCCCATGATGCTCAATTAACCTATGACCCCGGTACATTTTTGAGGGGTGGGAGGAAACCAGAACCCCCTCCACCCCTGGGGAAAACCCATGCAGACACGGGAAGAATGTACAAACACCTGACAGACAGCGCGGGATTCGTACCTGGGTCACTAGCGTTGTAATGGTGTCGGAAGTAAAACACGAAGGTCTGCAGACACCGTGGTTGAAGTAAAAACACAAGGCTGGAGAAAGACAGCATTATTTCCCCCACCCCCTTCCCCTGCTGTGCCCTCCCTCCCTTCTCATCCTACTACCTTCTGCCCTGTGGGACCATTCTCCTCTCCCTGTCCCTCCCCTCTTACCTTTATATCCTGACACCTGCCCAGATTTTGCTCACCTTTTGATGAAGGATTCAAACCCGAATCATCAGTTCTGTATATTTACCCTTGCTACATAAAGTTCACGGTAAAGTAAAAGACTCTTGTAAACCTCTACAGGTGGATCATGAAGAGGATTCTGGCTGGTTGCGTCACAGCCTGGTGTGGAGGCACCAACTCTCAGAACAATAATAAACTCCAGAGGGTTGTTAACTCGGCCTGCGACATCACAGGCACCAGACTTCACTCGATCGAGGACATCAACATGAGACGGTGTGTTAAAAAAGTAGCCTCTATCCTCAAGGACACCCACCCACCAGCCATGCCCTCTTCACTCTGCTACCATCGGGGAAAAGGTCCAGGAGCCTAAAGGCGAGCACTCGGCAGCACAAGGACAGCTTCTTCCTGAATAATCAATGAACCAAAAACACTGCCTGACTTTTCATGAACTATTATTTATATTTTTTATTGTAATGTGGTAAGATATTTATAATGTGAATGTTTCACTGTGACGCTCCCGCAACACACCGAACTTGTTCATGACAATAAATCCTGATTCTGTTTGACCTGCTGAGCTTCTCCAGCATTTACTATAATTGTCCTAACCGCGACACTAGCTGTTATGCTAACTGCTACGCTAACCATTACACTAACCGTTAAGTTAACCATTACGCTGAGTCTTACACTAACCGCTGCACTAACTATTACACTAGCTGTTAAACTAATCGTTACACTAACTGTTACGCTAACCATTACACTATCTGTGCCAACGGTGATAAAAGGGACCCGGGGGGGGTGGGTAAGTTTTTTCACACTAACCATTACACTAATTGCAACACTAACCACTACACTAACCGTTAAGCTAACCATTTCACTAACTGTTATACTAACCGCTACGCTAACCATTACACTAATCATTACACCAAGTGTTACACTAACTGCAACACTAACCGTTACATTAACTGTTACACTAACCATGACCCAAATCATTACACTAACTGCTACACTATCCGTTACACTAACCATTACATAACCACAACACTAACTGCTGCACTAACCATTACACTAACCATTAGACTAACCATTACGCTAACTGTTACACTATCCGCTACACTAACCATTACACTAACTGTTATGCTAACTGTTACGTGAGCCATTACACTAACAGGTAAACTAACTGTGCCAACGGTGCTAAAGAGGACCCGAGGGGTAAGTGTTTTCACACAGAGAGTGGTTGGTATCTGGAAGTGACGACCAGAGGAGGGGGTGGAATCAGATACAGTCACTGGGTTTAACGGGCATTTAGTCAGACTATTGAACAGGAAAGTGGAGAGGGTCCTGATGTGGGCACGTGGGGTCAGTTTGACTAAACGAGGCTATTGACCAAATGATGAGCTTCATTGATTGTGGTAACACCAGGTTTGATCATGAACAACTCCTGATTTTTATCTTGACCCAACCTGGGTTTTCATCATGATTGTAATTTTTATGAAGAGTCCAATCCAGATTTTGAAATGAACCCAACTCAGGTTTGGTGATGAATCTCGTCAAGGTTTTTGGATAAACCCCGTCCAGGTTTGGTGATGAATCTTGTCAAGGTTTTTGGATAAACCCTGTCCAGGTTTGGTGATGATGCCATTCCAGGTGTTTAGGATATTTTTAAAATCCCCACTCCATATTTCATGGCCAACCGGTCAGGATTTGCAGCTGATCCTCTCCAGTTTGATCAGTGATCCACTCCAAGCTTTGTTTTTATCCACTCCAGGTTTGGCGATATCTTCACTGGTGTTTTGGAGGTGAATTCACTTCAGGATGCATGAAGGACGACGTATTCAGTCCTTCGGATGAGGATATGCTGTTTTGTCAGCAGAGGGGAGACCTGGGCGAGGTTTAGAATATTATGAGGGGCAGTGGTGGAGCAGACAGTTACAGTATTTGTTCAGGGTGGCTGCAGAGGGAGAGGGATTAAAGGAGATGTGTGGGCTGAGAGACTATAAGATGGAGGAGCAGAGTAGACCATTCGGCCCATCGAGTCTGCCCCACCATTCTCCCCCACTTCCTTCCCTTCTCCCCATTGATACCCTGACTGTTCAGATCCTGATCAATCTCTGCGTTAAATGCACTCAGCGACCCTGGCCTCC
Source organism: Narcine bancroftii (assembly GCF_036971445.1). Lineage (NCBI taxonomy): Eukaryota > Metazoa > Chordata > Chondrichthyes > Torpediniformes > Narcinidae > Narcine > Narcine bancroftii. The sequence goes on from NC_091480.1 coordinate 58,196,260, forward strand.
ACAGCCGCCGCGGTAGCAAATTCCAGAGGCTCACCCCCCACCACCTACCCCGGATAAAGAAATCCCTGTGCATCTCTGTTTTAAATGGACTCCTTCAATCTTGACGTTTGTGCCCCTTTGTCCGAGAACAGTGGTGAATGCGGGCTCAATTTGAATATTTCAGAGAAATTTGGACAGGTCTGTGGATGGGAGGGATTGCAGGTCAGTGGGACGAGGCAGAAACAAATGGTTCAGCACAGACTAGAAGGGCCCATTTCTGTGCTGTCGAAATTTATGTTCTACGGTTCTAACAGTGGGACTCACATACCAAGTTATCAGATGCCCCCATGCAAACGACTTTTCCCCATCTATATGGGTGTGACGGCAGTGGAGAGGGTCAGAAGCCACACATTTGGAGGCCTCTTGTGGGGCCAGCACCTTGAGGCAGAAGACACACCAACACCTCTCCAAGCTATGATGTCCAAGCAGATTTGGCATGTCCTCAGATACCTCGTCGAACACCCCGTCCGGGAGCACAGAGGAAGAGTGTCCAGCTGGCTGCATTGTGGCCTGGTTTGGAAACGAGTGCCAAGGAATGCAGAAGGTGCAGGAACCTCACCAAGTCCATCACAGGCACCGACCTCCCGTCCATTGAAGACATCGGCAGCCGATATCACAAAGAACCACATCACCATGGTCACCGCCACTTCTCACTGCCTCCTAATCCATGTTCTAAAACAGGTTTATCCAACAGGGAACAGTTGAGGACTTTAACCCTGACTGGAAACTACTCCGTCCCCCAAAACATCTGTCTGATGTACTGACACATGACATTGTTTACCTGGATTTCCAGAAGGCGTTTGATAAGGTGCCATATAAAAGACTTGAGGATGCAGAGTTGGGGGGTGATGTATTAGCCTGGGTCAGGGATTGGTTCACCAGGAGAGGATTGGGGTAGAGGGGTGTTTTATCTGGTTGGCCATCAGCGGGGAGCAAGGTGGCCGCAGGGATGGGTGCTGTTCACGGTGTACATAAACGATGCGGACGAGGGGACTGTGTGTCGTGTGTCTACATTTGCTGATGACACTAAATTGAGTGGAAAAGCAAATTGTGCAGAGGAGACGGAGAGTCTGCAGGGAAAGGTTGAGTGAGTGGGCAGATGGAGCACAATGTTGGTCAATGTGAGAGTATCCACTGCAGAAGGAAGAATGGAAGATCAGAATATTATTTAAATGGCAAGTGATTGCAGTATGTTGCCATGCAGAAGGACTTGGGAGGGTTTGTGCATGAATCACAAAAGCCTGGTTTGCAGGTGCAGCAGGATATCGAGGAGGCCAATGGAACGTTGGATTCCATTGCGAGAGGGGATTGAGTTTAGGAGCAGGGAGGTTCTGCTACAACTGTACAAGGTCCTGGTGAGGCCACATCTGGAGAAATGCATGCAGCTCTGGGATCCTTACTTGAGGAAGGATGTGCTGGGTTTGGAGGCAATGCAGAGGGGGTTCACCAGGTGGATTCTAGAGATGAGGGGATTGGCCTATAAGGAGAGATTGAGGTATCTGGGAATGGACTCGCTGGAATTTAGAAGAATGAGAGAGGATCTTATAGAAATGTATAAAATTATGAAAGGCATAGATCAGATAGAGGCAGGTAAGTTGTTCCCATTGATGGGGAGACCAGAACTAGGGGACACAGACTCAAGATCCAGGGGAGTAGATTTAGGATGGAGATGAGGAGGAACTGCTTCTCCCAGAGGGGGGTGAATCTGTGGAACTCACTGCCCATTGAAGCAGTGGAGTTGACCTCAGTAACTGTATTTAAGACAAGGTTGGATAGTTTTGTACATAGTCGGGGAATTAAGGGATATGGGGAAAAAGCAGGTGGGTGGAGATGAGCCGAACATCAGATCAGCCATGATCACATTGAATGGTGGAGCAGAATCGATGGGCCGAATGGACCACTCCTCCTCCTCGTTCTGATGTTCTTGTCTCTTATTTTTTCCACCAGCTGCAACTGTGAATTTTCTATTTATTAACCCTTTTTCTGTGTGGCCACATTCATCTGCAATTGATGTATCCGATGGGTGGCTGCAGCAGGTCCGAACCTTGGTGCCTGTACATTATACTGATGACAGTAAACTCTCATTCAACCGAAAGGGGCTGCCAGGGGCAGTGGTGGAAGCGGATCCAACAGTGGTGTTTGACAGTCCACCAGACAGACCTATGGACATGGAGGGAATGGGGGGGGGGGTGGGGAAATAGATCAGGTGCAGGAGAAGAGTTTAATTTGGACCAATTCAGTGACAAGGGGAGTTCCGCAGGGATCTGTTCAGGGACCCTGATCTTTGTGACCTTTATAAATGACCTGAATGGAGAGGCAGGAGGATGGGTCAGTCATCGTGGATATCACTCGAGGTCAAGGATGTTGGCCTTTGTTCTGTTGATCTATTTATGGGCTCTCAGATGGTTTATGAGTCCAATCTTGGAGGAAGATTGGCTCAGTGAGCGAAGATGCCTGTGCGTGTATTTGTTTAATGTGCACTTGATGTTTCACTCCAAGAAGCACATGATACTTCACAAATCAACCAACTAATCCCAATGGACAGGAGACCATGAGGATCGGAGCTGGTGGATTTGTTGCAGCCTTCGTCCCCCTTCACAGCTGTTGACTTCAGTCACTTCATCTGCCTGTCCCACTGTTGACATCCTGGTTGGATTGTTTTTGTCAGGGACCCCACCCTCAACCTTACCGCCATGGGTGGCCCTAACGGGAGCATCACACCAGACGGCATCACTCTCGGGATCACAGGGCCACACAAGCTTCTCCACCAGGGCAAGGTGACAATCCACGGAGAAGGGGGTCAGTAAGTTTGCAGATGATACGAAGGTTGGAGGAGTTGTGGATGGTGCTGAAGGTTGTTGAAGGTTACATATAGACAGGATGCAGAGTTGGGCAGAAAAGTGGCAGATGGAGTTCAATCTGGGTAAGTGTGAGGTGATGCATTTTGGAAGGACAAACCAGAAGGCTGAGTACAGGGTTAATGGTTGGATACTTGAGAGTGTGGACGAACAGAGGGTATTGTATTGTGTTCAGTTCTGGTCATCTCATTACAGGAAGGATGTGGAAGCTGTGGAGAGGGGGGAGGGGCAGAGAAGATTTACCAGGATGTTGCCTGGTTTGGGAAACATCTTATTAGCAGAGCTGGGACTTTTCTCTTTCGAGCGTAGAAGGATGAGAGGAGACTTGATGGAGGTCCACAAGGTTATGAGAAGCATTGATAGGGTGGACAATCACCTGTTTCCCAGGGTGGGAGTAGCAAACACCAGAGGACATCTGTACAAAGTCAACGGAGGGAAATATTGGGGAGACATCAGGGTTAAGTTTTTTTAAAACAGAGAGTTGTGAGGGCCTGGGATGCCCTGCCAGGGATGGTGGTGGAGGCTGGAACATTAGGGGCATTTAAGAGACTCTTAGACAGGCACATGGATGGAAGAAAAATAGAGGGTTATGGGGTAGGGAGAGTTTAGTATTAAGGAATATGTGGGTCAGCACAACATTGAGGGCCAAAGGGCCTGTACTATGCTGTAATGTTCCACGTTCTATTTCAGCACGGACTTGAATTCATTCTGCTTTTTTTCTGATCAATTTACTTGAGACTTCCTGGTTGATTCTCTGAGATACAATTCACATTCCTCTGATGGACCAGATTTCGTGATGAATCCACTCCATGGTTTGCAATGGATCAGATCAAGGTTTTGCGATGAATTTCGTTCCTCATTTCGTGATCAACCCTCTCTCCACTCCCTCCCATCCTTTCCCTTTCCTTCCCATCCCACCCACTCCCTTAATTAATCCACCCCTAGTTTTCTAAATGATCCACTCCGAGATTCCTGATTTAATTTTTAGAATTTCTCATGAACTAGTTCCAGATTTTGTAACTCTGGGTATTTTTCTGGATTCATTTCAGATTTTCTTATTAAGACACTCTACATTTTGATCCTGTCTGAGAATATTTGTCCATCCATTCCATGAATCCAGCTCCAGGCTGGCTCGCACAGCTGGAGCATCTCTCAGCGTCTGTGCAACAAGCCACTGACAGTTTGGGCCAAAATTTGGCACGGATCCATCAGTCCCATCCATCTCCACACTGTTGGCCAATTGGGGAGGAGGATTGAGGGAACTTGAAATGGTGGGGGGGGGTTCGGGTAGTGAGGGAAGCCTCTCCCTTCCCACTCCCCCTCCTCTTCCACCCTCTCCCTTCCCCTCCCACCCTCTCCCTTCCCTCCTCTCCCTTACCCTCTGTGAGAGATGAGTAAAACTAATATGAAAATATGAAAGATGAAGAAAACTAGTATGGCTATATGTGTAATGAATAAAGTCAGTATGAATAGGATAAGGATAGATAATAGAATGTAGGAAGTAAAGTTAGTCTGAATAAGATAAGGGTCTTCTCGCCTTTTAGACAGAATTAGCAAGTTCTGCATATAAGAAGTTAGTAAGCCCTGAGAGTCAGGAAGGTGTGAATAAGGACAATGACATGATGGGACACCAACAGGATACCCCCTGGTCCTCCAAGTTCACAGAAACAGCACGTAAGCAGACAGGATTGCCTAATGCCAAACTCATCCAGGAGGCAGAAGAATGTAAGGGGGAGGGTACTTCTATATGAAATAAACTGTATAAAAGTTGGGTGAGCCCCAGTGTATGTGTGCATTCCCAGGGTAAGGGGAAGCACCCAACTTTGCATTGTAACATAACATAACAACAATTACAGCACGGAAACAGGCCATTAGGCCCTTCTAGTCCGCACTGAACCAAACACCCCTTTCTAATCCCACCTCCCTGCACAATGCCCATAACCCTCCATCTTCTTCTCATCCATATACCTGTCCAACCTTTTCTTAAATAATACAATTGACTCCGCCGCCACTATTTCTCCCGGAAGATCATTCCACACAGCTACCACTCTCTGAGTAAAGAAGTTCCCCCTCATGTTACCTCTAAACCTCTGCCCCTTAATTCTTAACTCATGTCCTCTTGTTTTAAACTTTCCTCCTCTTAACGGAAATAGTCTATCCACATCCATTCTGTCTATCCCGTTCATAATCTTAAATACTTCTATCAAATCCCCTCTCAACCTTCTACGCTCCAAAGAATAAAGACCCAATCTGTCCAATCTCTCCCCATACTCCAGATGCTTAAACCCAGGCAACATTCTGGTAAACCTTCTCTGCACTCTCTCCACTCTGTTTATATCCTTTGTATAATAAATGTTCTTTGTTCTCAATTTTTGTCTCGAGCAAATTCTGTGAAGGTACTTCTGTTTCTAACAATTGGGGGCTCATCCGGGATCCCACTCCCTCCACTGACAGAGTGCCCGACGACAAGGGTAGGTGCACCCTGGCTGATTCAGCTGGACTCATGGACGGCGGGTGACTTGTCAGTAGATGAAGCGAGTGATATCCGAGAAGAGGCAACGGAGAAGAAATGACGGGAGGACGTTAAGGAAGCGCGCTAGGAATAGCTACTGGATCCCGGTAAGAGGAATTTTACTTACCTGTTAGTATGGGAGGTGTGAGTAGCAAGGGAAATAGTCCTAAGGAAGGACGGGACAATCAGATAACTTAGCAAAGTCCGTTAGGATTAATGCTATCTGATTGGGGTGCGGGGAAAACCCGTGGGAAAGACAAACACCATGGTCAGGTATTGCTGTCTGGAATGGGTTAAAAAACCCGATAAAAGGGAATTCGGTATATTGGCCAAAGTTCGGATCCGATGAGGACTGGATGTGTCAGGCACTGAACATCTGGCTCTATCAAAATCAAAGAGACAATATTGAGAGCAGAGAATATGGAGCCTAGCCTGCTGGCTCAGTGGACCGGTTGATCAACTGGTTTTGAATGAAAAGGAATGTAAGGACAAGAAGGATGAGGAACCTTTTGTCCACTGAAACACAAGGATGGGATGTGTTACATTCCCTTCCTCCACCTTATGCTCCTCCTATGCCGGCTCCTATCTTTCCCCTCTCTCCCCCACAGCTAAAGGAGAAGAAAGTAGGGGTGGTATGATGACCTGTTCACAAAGTACTAGATTACCACCTCAATTGACAAGAGAGGGAGGAGACTTTGATTCAAAACAGTGTGAGACCCTCCGGGAGGGAAGGACAGAACCCTTTGATTCATTTCCCGGAGAGCAGGAATCTAGACATTATAAAGGAGAGGATAAGCCAGAAATTAACTGGATGAGACCTTTACGGGAAGTTCCCATGGGAGGGGATCTCGGTTTCGTAAATGTGCCCCTGACTAGTACGGAGGTGTGTAATTTTAAGAGAGAATGCCCAATAAACATAAAGGAAAGGCTAAGATTTTGATGCAGGGAGTCAAGGAAGTTGTGGAGGTACAGCAAGGAAAGGGTAGGGGCTGTGTCCCAGCTCCTGGACATTGGGAGGAGCTCCGGGAGTGGGAGAGTAGAGACCAGAGCAGGGGCAAGGGGAGAGGGGAATTCCGGGGACGACGACCGTTCCCTGGACCTCGTGGTAATCCCGGTAGGAACTGGGAAACAGGAGCATTAGTTTGCTACCATTGTAAAATGGAGGGACATTTTAAGAGAGAATGCCCAATGCGAGCCAGGGAGACGTGATCTTATGCACTGATCTTTTTGAGAGATCAGTATCACTGATCTAAAAGAGAAGTGAGGATTGTGAGAGATGAGTAAACTTGAAATGAAAATATGAAAGATGGGGAAACTAATATAGACACATGGAGTGATAGATTAAACCAGTATGAACAGGCTAAGCATGGAAATTAGGATGCAGGAAGCAGAGTCAGCCTATGTAAGATAAGAACCTTCTCGATCAGTGAGCCCACCTTATGAATAAGATAAGGAGAGGCAAGGAATAATAGAATGTAGGAAGTAGAGGTAATATGAATGAGATAAGGGTCTCCTAGCCCTAGATAGAAGTACCAAGTTCTACATATATAATTAGTAAGCCTTACATAGATTTATCAAGTTATGTATATTAAATTAGTAAACCCTAGACAGGATTAGCGAACTCTGCATATGAAGAGACTGTAGCTCTGAGAGTTGGAAATGGGGGCTCGTCCGGGATCACACTCCCTCCACTGACAGAGTGCCCGACGACGGGGGTAGGTGCACCCCAGCTGATTCAGCTGGACTCACGGACGGAGGGTGACTGGTCAGTGGATGAAGCGAGTGATATCCGAGAAGAGGCATTGAGAACAAACAATGAGAGGAAGTTAAGGAAGCGCGCTAGAGATTCCTACTGGAACTTGGTAAGAGGAATTGTATTTGCCTGTTAGTATGGGAAGTGTGGGTAGCAAGGAAGAGAATCCTAGTGAAGGATGTGAGAATCAGATAACCACGTACAGCCCGTTGGGATTAATGTTATCTGATTGTGGTGCGGGAAGAGCCCGTGGAAAGAACAAACTGACCATGGTCAGGTATTGTTGTATAGAATGGGTTAAAAGCCCGATTAAAGGGAGCTCCGTATACTGGCCAAAGTTCGGATCCGAGGATGACTGGATGTGTCAAGCCTTGAACATCTGGCTCTATCAAAACCAGAAAGATAATCTTGAGAGCAGGGAATATGCAGCCTGCTGGCTCAGGGAACCGTTCGATCAATTGGTTTTGAATGAGAAAGAATACAAGGACAAGAGAGATGAGGAACCTTTTGTCCCTGAATCACAAGGATGGGATATGTTACATTCCCTTCCTCCACCTTATGTTCCTCCTATGCCGGCTCCTATCTTTCCTCCCCCTCCTATGCTCTACCCTTCTGCACCTTTCCCTCCTCCCCCACAGCTAGAGAAAAGAGAAGAGAGTAGGAGTGGTATGATGACCCTTCACAAAGTACTCGATTACCACCTCTATTGACAAGAGAGAGAGGCAACTTTAATTTAGTGCAGTGTGAGACCCTCCGGGAAGAAAGGGCAGAACCCTTTGATTCATTTCTCAGAGAGCAGGAACCTAGACATAATAAGCCAGAAACTAACTGGATGAGACCTTTACGGGAAGTTCCAATGGGAGGGGGTCTCGGTTTTGTAAATGTGCCCCTAACTAGTCCAGAGGTGTGTAATTTTAAGAGAGAATGCCCAATGCAAGCCAGGGAGACACGACCTTACGCACTGATGTGTTGGAATATAGGGGTTAATTAATCATAGAAAATATGTAGAATATATGCTTATGTACTATTCAGTTTGTATACATGAATCCAGTACTATGTAACAATTTAATATTTACCTCATGGTGAAGGGAAAGGGTAATGTAAGTAAGGGGCAGCCACAGTATGTAGCAAAGTTGGCTGATTACAGTAGGTTTAGAATTGCCTGCTCCCAAAATACAAAAGAGAGGATATGTATGAAACAATTTAGTAGGAATGTTAAGGCAAAAGGAGGTGTTGATTAGCACAAACAAAAAGAATCCTGACAGAGACTGTCAGAAACAAAGCGAATGGAATCAGTAAGAAGCTAAGACGGAAGGAGGTGTTGAGTAGAACAGAAGAATATGGCCAGATGAGAACAAAGAAATAATTAGAAATATCTGGGATATGAATTGATTTCTGATCAAAACAACAGGATATTCTGACCTTGAGGATTTTTAAAAAATGGGAGCTCTACACCCCAGATAACTGCAGAGCAGGAAATTACTTGTGATAAAGCTCATGCAAGAAATCTAGCAAAGAAAGCCAACTTTTGTTCTGTATAAGGTTGAGCTATATAAACTGTAGAGACTGGACAGTAGAGGTCAGTCTTGGGGAATAGCTCACTGTGCAGGTGACCTATGAACTAACGACTGAACCAGAGCTCTATTAAGCTTTATTCTTATGCTGTGTAATAAACTGATTCTCCTATCACTTCATTTAACAAACACGCTGGACTCAGACGACACATAGACTAAATTAAGGGTAGGGTAAAGCCAGAGTCCGACAGATGGAAGCAGATTATGAATAGGGGAGTCATGGTTCTCAGTCAATACACACCGTGGGGCTGCACGGAAAACCATTGGTAAATTTAAGCATAGAACCCCACAGTGACAAGATGGTATATTTAGTAGATTCTGGGGCAGCCCGGTCTAGTATTTTACAACCACCCGAGGGTGTTAGGATAGAAGGGACAGTGATAGTTTCGGGAGTAGGAGGAAGAGACTTTACGGTCCCTGTATTAAGAGATGTGAGAATTCAAATGGGCAACAAGATAATCACAGAGGATCTTCTACTAGTTCCCCAAGCTGGAGTTTGTTTGTTAGGACGAGATTTACAGGACCTATTGGCTATCTGCACCAGACCACAAGAATCAGGTATCGGGGTTCAACTATATGTATTAAGCGAGGAAGATCGAGAACTTATAAATCCGAAAGTATGGGCAGAAAAAGGCAATAGAGGAGTGTTAGATATTCCTCCCCTGCAAGTTACTCTAAAAGATCCTGAGCAAGTAATTAGACGAAAACAGTACCCAATTCCTATGGCTGGCCGAAAGGGGCTGCAGCCAGTAATTGACCAGTTGGTGAAAGATGGTATACTCGAACCTTGTATGTCACCTTTTAATACCCCAATTTTACCTGTCTAAAAACCAGACGGTACCTACTGATTAGTGCAGGACTTGAGGGAGCTAAACAAGATTATTCTCACCCGTCACCCAGTTGTACCTAATCCCTATACAATAATGGGTAAAATCGATCCCCATAGTAAATGGCTTAGTGTGATTGACCTCAAAGATGCTTTCTGGACCTGTCCATTAGCAACAGAGAGCAAAGACATGTTTGCCTTTGAGTGGGAAAATCCTTTTACTGGACGCAAGAATCAATACCGGTGGACTGTCCTTCCCCAGGGCTTTACAGAATCACCAAATTTATTCGGTCAGGTCTTAGAATCCTCAAGGATGTGCTGAACAATTAGATCAATTTTTGGGACCAAATACATATACCTGGGATGAGTTAACATCTATCTTTAAAACACTCTTTACTTTGGCATGACCAGGGAATAACCCAGCTTCTACAGATCACACAAGAAGCATTTGTCCAGAGGTCTGAGGATAAGCAGAAAGGAAAGGCTAAGATTTTGATGCAGGCAGTCAAGGGAGTAGTGGAGGAACAACAAGGAAAGGGTAGGGACTGTGTGCCAGCTCCTGGACATTGGGAGAAGCGCCGGGAGTGGGAGAGTAGAGAACAGAGATAATTTCATAAATCACAACTTCTCACTTCAGTCACTGACCAATATTAATTAAAATTCATGCTGAAATGTAAATGTCATAAATATGTAAGATAAAGAAAGGATCTGATTTGTAAAGTTGCTGTACCAGCCAGTTGAAGGGGGAGTCTGCATGTCCCTTTAAGCATATTGTGGCACTTGAAATTGAGGCTTCAGGCTCCTGTCTTGCAGTTAGAGGTATGGAGCCCTATCAATAGATTTAGTACATTCCTTCGACACATTCAGCAGTCAAGGTCCGTGAGTTTAAAGATCGCCCAGTTCTGGAGAATAAAGAAACCTCTGGGGATTCCAATAAGTTTAATGATTGATTTCTCTGGTGCATTTTCCTCCGGAGTGAAATTAATGCCTCAGCACAATTTCTCTGTATTGCCGCTGTAATTTAGTTCATGATAACTTTCCCCCATTCATCAGGTTTATATTTAAATCCGGTCGTGCGGAAGTTACATTGTAAATGATCACGGAGGTAAACCCTGCGCGAGTGGATTCAGCTTAATGGAGAAATAAACCTGCGAACTGGTCTATGGTGGTGTGTGAGTACTGCAATAGGTGGAATATGATTTAAATTGGTGGCATAGTTCAGAACAATTGGGTGCATAGGAATAATAATATAATTAATAGCTCACAGATCTTGTACCAGATGCTATTCAGTACATCTCGGCTTCAGGACTGGAAGATTGGCATGTTACAGAGAAATTGGCATGGCACCAATATTTCTTGATTCAATAATAACTCCACAAGCTCCAGGATTCATGCAGCAGAACTTTAAGTGGAATATAATAGAAACTTCTTCTTTTTTCTTTGGCTTGGCTTCGCGGACGAAGATTTATGGAGGGGGTAAAAAAGTCCACGTCAGCTGCAGGCTCGTTTGTGGCTGACCAGTCCGATGCGGGACAGGCAGACACGATTGCAGCGGTTGCAAGGGAAAATTGGTTGGTTGGGGTTGGGTGTTGGGTTTTTCCTCCTTTGCCTTTTGTCAGTGAGGTGGGCTCTGCGGTCTTCTTCAAAGGAGGCTGCTGCCCGCCAAACTGTGAGGCGCCAAGATGCACGGTTTGAGGCGTTATCAGCCCACTGGCGGTGGTCAATGTGGCAGGCACCAAGAGATTTCTTTAGGCAGTCCTTGTACCTTTTCTTTGGTGCACCTCTGTCACGGTGGCCAGTGGAGAGCTCGCCATATAATACGATCTTGGGAAGGCGATGGTCCTCCATTCTGGAGACGTGACCCATCCAGCGCAGCTGGATCTTCAGCAGCGTGGACTCGATGCTGTCGACCTCTGCCATCTCGAGTACCTCGACGTTAGGGGTGTGAGCGCTCCAATGGATGTTGAGGATGGAGCGGAGACAACGCTGGTGGAAGCGTTCTAGGAGCCGTAGGTGGTGCCGGTAGAGGACCCATGATTCGGAGCCGAACAGGAGTGTGGGTATGACAACGGCTCTGTATACGCTTATCTTTGTGAGGTTTTTCAGTTGGTTGTTTTTCCAGACTCTTTTGTGTAGTCTTCCAAAGGCGCTATTTGCCTTGGCGAGTCTGTTGTCTATCTCATTGTCGATCCTTGCATCTGATGAAATGGTGCAGCCGAGATAGGTAAACTGGTTGACCGTTTTGAGTTTTGTGTGCCCGATGGAGATGTGGGGGGGCTGGTAGTCATGGTGGGGAGCTGGCTGATGGAGGACCTCAGTTTTCTTCAGGCTGACTTCCAGGCCAAACATTTTGGCAGTTTCCGCAAAGCAGGACGTCAAGCGCTGAAGAGCTGGCTCTGAATGGGCAACTAAAGCGGCATCATCTGCAAAGAGTAGTTCACGGACAAGTTTCTCTTGTGTCTTGGTGTGAGCTTGCAGGCGCCTCAGATTGAAGAGACTGCCATCCGTGCGGTACCGGATGTAAACAGCGTCTTCATTGTTGGGGTCTTTCATGGCTTGGTTCAGCATCATGCTGAAGAAGATTGAAAAGAGGGTTGGTGCGAGAACACAGCCTTGCTGTGGGAGTGGGAGGCGGCGGCCCCAGTCCAGGCACAGGGAGAGCAGCAGCGGCCCCGGCCCCGGTCCGGGCGAAGGGTAGACGGCGGCGGCCCCGATACGGGCAGGAGCAAGGGGGAGACGGCGGCCCCGGCCTCGGTCGAGTGAGGCAGGCGGAGGCCCCGGTCCGGACAGGGAGTGGGAGGCGGCGTCCCCAGTCCGGGCACAGGGAGAGCAGCAGCGGCCCCGGCCCCGGTCCGGGCGAAGGGTAGACGGCGGCGGCCCCGATACGGGCAGGAGCAAGGGGGAGGCGGCGGCCCCAGTCCGGGCACAGGGAGAGCAGCAGCGGCCCCGGCCCCGGTCCGGGCGAAGGGTAGAAGGCGGCGGCCCCGGTACGGGCAGGAGCAAGGGGGAGACGGCGGCCCCGGCCTCGGTCGAGTGAGGCAGGCGGAGGCCCCGGTCCGGACAGGGAGTGGGAGGCGGCGGCCCCAGTCCAGGCACAGGGAGAGCAGCAGCGGCCCCGGCCCCGGTCCGGGCGAAGGGTAGACGGCGGCGGCCCCGATACGGGCAGGAGCAAGGGGGAGACGGCGGCCCCGGCCTCGGTCGAGTGAGGCAGGCGGAGGCCCCGGTCCGGACAGGGAGTGGGAGGCGGCGGCCCCAGTCCGGGCACAGGGAGAGCAGCAGCGGCCCCGGCCCCGGTCCGGGCGAAGGGTAGACGGCGGCGGCCCCGATACGATAATAGAAACTAGCCTGTACTTAAATGATTGTGTGTGCAATCTTCATAAGAACATCTTTTAAATTTTTTTGGTGCCTGTTTTACAGACTGTTTTAAATAAGGCCAGCTCCTGTGAGCTGTGGCACAAGGCATTCAATGTTTAAAATTACAATAGCGATGTTAAATAATCGTCAAATTCATTGCCGTCGGCAGTGACAAAGACGTGTCTTATTCCCACTCTGCTATTTTAAAATAAATTCATTTAGAATATAGTTAATATCACTCGCCGAATCATTATGGCTAATTGTGTACTTAAGGCAGAACTAAAGGTTGACTATGTTTCAAGTTCTCTCGCAGGGGCTCTTGTGCTGCAATATCTGTTATGTACTCACTCTAACAAATTGCAGGTTGGTTGCCTCATACAGACAAGCAGCTCCAACTGCGTTTTAATAAGGTCTAATATATTCAAAACCCATGGAAATATGGTTTGTGTTTCTTTTTACAATTTTTCTAAATATAACATTTACACTAACACAAAGAAAAGTCAGGTTGTTATGGTAAACGGTATCTTGCCCCAGAACGATTTTGGAAACTATTGTAAAACAAAAACAGATAAGGCATTAAATTGCAGCTATTCACTTTTAATTAGCATTTCACCAAGTAAACAGGATCGTGAACTAATAAATCCTGGGAATACATGGGCAGTTAATTAAGACAGAAGGGTTTATTAGTTCCAAACCCACCCCTGGAGTATCCTATTCATTCTATTAAACCGGGTGATTGGGTTTATGTCAAAGCATGGCAAGATCAACTGAAACCTGTCTGGGATGGCCCCTATTGTGTACTTTTAATTACAGACACTGCCGCGAACGAAAGAAAAAGGCTGGAGCCACATCCAACGAATTAAACCAGCTACTGAACCACAGAATAACAACATTGATAATCTACCCTCCACCTGGCGTGCAGTCCTTCATCCTTCTGACCTGAAAGTTACACTACGCCGTGAAAAAGTGCCGTAATGTTGTTTTTACCATTTACTGTATTGTTTACTTGTTGCTTGCCAATTTCTGGGACATCACTTAATTACTCACAATGTATTAAGTCCTCCTGGAATAGGGGCAGCAGAGGTGACAATTATTTACCTTTAGAATGTAGACAGGGCATAGAAATAATGTATAGTCATAGTGGGATATGGGTTAACAAGGGATTCCAACACAGACCAGGGGAACTGAACAGCTTTAGTGGAGTAGATTTAATTTGTATTTTAGCTTACACAGGTATTAAAAACAGGAGTTTTAAAAGGTTAGCACAAAGGAGATGGTGGGACAAAGACAGGCAGAATGCTAGTCAGGATTGTACATGCGGCAGAGATAGAGTTAATACATATGCTAATTTACACAGACAGGCTTGGACTCACAAGTTCAATGATATTTATGCTAATGTTAGCAGACAAGCTGCAACACACAGGTTAAACGATAAGAAACAACCCTCCCCAACTTGGTCTCTTCTCAAACATCCTTTGGGTCTCTCATACATTCAGAATGACAAACACCACCCCGCTAAGGGGAGCACCAGTTACAAACGACGTGAGCTGCTACAGAACTTTAAAGCTGCTTGGCATTTAAATCGTTTAATCAGACTCCAGACAGCCTTGAACATCATCATCAAATAGAGATCGGTGGCCCTGAGTTTCGGGGCTGAAGAGGAATGGCAGATACGAGCCACAATTCAACGGAACCGCCTGGCTCTCGATTACTCGTTCGCTGCTGAAGGCAGCGTTTGTGAAAGACTGACTAAGGACAATGCTCACAACAGTCAGGCGGTTAAAGACATTTCTTCAGGAGTTCGAAAAGCTTCCCATACCCAGGTACAGACTTGGCAACCTTGGTCTGGTGTGGGATGGACTAGACTTTTTATACCGCACATTAGGGTTAGGGTTAGGGTTAGGGTTAGGACCGGTGGACGGTCCTTCCCCAGGGCTTTACAGAATCACCAAATTTATTCGGCCAGGTCTTAGAACAAATACTAGATGAGGCTCCTTGGAGAGAGAATTGTCAGTTGATACAATATGTTGATGATTTGTTAATCACGGGAAAAACGTAAGAATTAGTTAAACAGTATACTGTTGAACTTGAATTTTCTGGAGAATAAGGGTCTCAGGGTGAGCGAATCCAAATTACAATTTGTTCAATCAGAAGTTAAATACTTAGGTCATCTGGTGAGTCAGGGGATTAGGAAAATAAGTCCAGAGAGGACACGTGGTATTCTACAGATCCCACCTCCCAAGAATGCCCAAGAACTTAGGAAATTCCTTGGTTTAGTGGGATACTGTAGAATCTGGATTGAAAATTATTCTAGCCTGGTCAGATTTCTCTATGATAAACTCACGATTCTTGGGGGCGAAGCTGTTGTCTGGACAGAGGAAGAGATTAAAGATTTTAACTTGGTGAAACAGCGCCTTATTAGTGCCCCAGTGTTGGCTTTATCCAACCTAAATAAGCCATTTGACCTATATACCAATGCGAAAGGAGGTGTGGCCACCGGAGTACTAACACAAGAGAGGACAGGCTGTAGACAGCCATTTGCTTTTCTGTCAAAAGTTTTAGACCTTGTTTGTTGTGGTTGGCCAGAATGTGTGCAAGCCATCGCAGCCACTGCTATTTTAGTTGAGGAAGGACGAAAGATTATGTTTGGTGCCCCGATGATAGTTCACACCCCTCACACAGTCCATAATATTCTCTTACAACGTGCTGGAAGGTGGCTCACAGACTCTAGAATTTTAAAATATGAAGCGATCCTAATGGATAGGGATGATTTGACCCTGATTACGAATAAAGAACACAATCCAGCAGCTTTCTTGGTTTCTCCAAATTCTGACAATACCATAAATGAGTTAGAGCATGTATGTTTAGAGGTAATAGATTTACAGACCAAAATTAAAGAGGATTTAAGCGATGAGCCTTTACAGGAGGGTGAAAGGTGGTTTATTGATGGATCTTCCCGTTGCATTGATATAGCGGGTATAGTGTAGTGGATGGGAAAGAAGGAGTGGTGATTGAAGCCGGTCGCCTTCCCGGTCATTGGTCAGCACAATCTTGTGAATTGTATGCCCTCTGTAGAGCTCTCCAGGGTCTAGAGAACAAGGTGGGCACGATCTACACAGACTCAAAGTACGCTTTTGGTGTAGTGCACACCTTTGGGAAGATCTAGAAAGAGCGGGGAATGATTACTGGAAAAGGACAAAAGTTGATCCATGAAAACTTAATTGTCCAATCCCTAGATGCTCTTACATTACCAGAGGAAATAGCTGTAGTTCATGTACGGAGCCATCAAAGTGGTGACAGTCCTGAAGCACAGGGGAACAGACAGGCAGATGCAGCTGCCAAACAGGCTGCACTCACGGAGAAAATAGACAGGCAGCTGTTACTGCCCACCCCATATGAGGTTCAAAAGACTCCCATCTTTTCACGGGAAGAGGAGGTTTACATAAAGGACCAGGAAATGCGTCAAACTGTTGATGGGTTGTGGTGGACGGCAGAAGGACGCCAAGTGCTGAACAAAGCCTTGGCTCGGCAAATCATTGATCAGCTCCACCAGCAGACACACTGGGGAACACAGGCACTTGTGGATACTTCTGTACGGTCTTTTCATTGCTCGGGAATATACACTATAGCCAAGCAGAGTACTTGAGGTTGTCCAATCTGTCAGAGAGTAAATAAGAAAGTTATGCGCCAGGTAATGCCTGGCGGTCGCGATATAGCTGTACGCCCTTTTCAACGGATACAAATTGATTTTACGGAATTACCTAAGATAGGGGTTTACAAATACCTCCTGGTGATGGTAGATCATTTCACACAATGGGTTGAGGCTTTCCCGACCCCTAATGATCGTGCCAGCACCGTTATCGGGATACTACTGGAGTCTGTGATTCCACGATACGGTATGATTCAAACCATTGACTCAGATCGAGGTACACATTTTACCTCTCAGGTACTCCAGGGTGTGTGTAAAATACTGGGAATAGATTGGCAGCTACATACCCCATGGCACCCCCAGAGCTCAGGCCGTGTTGAACGAATGAATCAGACCTTGAAAAATCAGCTCACTCGACTTCATGAGGAAACTGGCCTCTCCTGGATTAAATGCTTACCGTTAGCTTTAATTAGGACTCACACAGCTCCTCGTAAGGACCTTGCTGTCTCACCATATGAAATGATGTTTGGTCTTCCTTACATGGGATTCCACACTGATAACCCTATCCCTGAGGCTAATGACCTGTACATATCTAAATATTTACAGGGACTTTCTACTTCTCTGTATGACTTACGACAGAAGGGCTTATTAGCTCAAAACTCACCCCTGGACTATCCTATTCATTCTGTTAAACCTGGTGATTGGGTATATGTAAAAGCATGGCAAGATCACCAACTAAAACCTGCCTGGGATGGCCCCTATTGTGTACTTTTGATTACAGACACTGCCGTGCGAATGAAAGAAAAGGGATGGAGCCACATCCAACGAATTAAACGAGGTGCTGAACCACAGAGTAACGACATTGATAATCTACCCTCCACCTGGCGTGCAGTCCTTCATCCTTCTGATCTAAAAGTTACACTACGCCGGGAAAAAGTGCTGTAATGCTGTTTTTACGATTTGTTATGTTCACTTGTTGGTTCCCAATTTTTGGGAAATCACCAAATTGCTCACAATGTATTAAGTCCTCCTGGAACAGGGGCAGCAGAGGTGACAATTATTTAACTTTAGAATGTAGACAGGGCGCAGGTACAGAGAATAGTCATAGTGGGGTATGGGTTAATATAGGATCCCAACATGGAACAGAACAGCCCTAGGGGAGTAGATTTGATTTGTATTTCGGCCTCTACATGTATTAAAAAGAGGAGTTTTAAAGAGATAGCACAAAGAAGATGGTGGAACAATGACAGACAGAATGTTAGTCAGAATTATACATGTGGCAGGGATAGAGTGAATACAGATGCTAATGTTCACAGACAGGCTGCAACTCACAGCTTCAGTAATACTTACGCTAATGTTCGCAGACAAGCTGCATCTCACAGGTTAAGTGACAAGAAAACCCCCTCCCCAACTTGGTCTTTTGTCAAACATCCTTTGGGTCCCTCAGACATTTGGAATGTTAAGCACCACCTCGTTAAGGGGAGTTCCAGTTGTAAATGACGTAAGCTGCTCCAGAACACCACAGCTGCTTGGCTTTTAAATCGTTTAATCAGACTCCAGCCTTGGAGATCATCACCGAACAGACAGTGATGGCCCTGAATTTATGGACTGAAGAAAGACGACAGATACGAGCCACAGTTCAACAAAATCGCCTGGCTCTCGATTACTCATTGGCTGCTGAAGGCAGCGTTTGTGAAAGACTGGTTAATGACAATGCTCACAACGGTCAGGCGGTTAAAGACACTTCTTCAGGAGTTCGAAAATCTTCCCATGCCCAGGTTCAGACTTGGCAACCTTGGTCCGGTGTGGGATGGACTAGACTTTTTATGGGTAACTGGAGTCTGATACCCACAGCCCTTATAGCAGCTGGACTCGCTATTCTGGCCATTATGGTGCTCCCCTGCCTAAAGACTTGTGTGCAGTATTTAATTCAACGGACCCCTCGTCAGATCACTAGAACCCAAAGGATGTATGTTTCCTAAATTCTGTCTGATGATGCTGAGACTGCAGTTCGTTTACTGACCAGCTGGGAAAAAGATCAAGTTTACAAATAATACATTCCAGTTGAGAATTCACGAAGCGTAGCTAAAAGAAAAGTGAGGATTGTGAGAGATGAGTAAAACTAATATGAAAATATGAAAGATGAGGAAACTAGTATGGATATATGTATAATGAATAAAGCCAGTATGACTAGGATAATAGAATATAGGAAGTAAAGTTAGTCTGAATAAGATAAGGGTCTTCTAGCCTTAGAGAGAGTCAGCAAGTTCCACATATATAAGAAGTTAGTAGACCTGAGAGTCGGGAAGGTGTGAATAAGAACAAAGGCAGGTTTGTGAAATAAGGACAATAAGGACAATGACATGATGGGACACTGACAGGATAACCCCTGGTCCTCCAAGTTCACAGAAACAGCACGTAGGCAGACAGGATTGCCTAATGCCAAACTCATCCAGGAGGCAGAAGAATGTCAGGGGGAGGGTACTTCTCTTTTTCTTTGGCTTGGCTTCGTGGACGAAGATTTATGGAGGGGGTAAAAGTCCACGTCAGTTGCAGGCTCGTTTGTGGCTGACAAGTCCGATGCGGGACAGGCAGACACGGTTGTAGCGACTGCAGGGGAAAATTGGTTGGTTGGGGTTGGGTGTTGGGTTTTTCCTCCTTTGCCTTTTGTCAGTGAGGTGGGCTCTGCGGTCTTCTTCAAAGGAGGTTGCTGCCCGCCAAACTTCTATACTGAAATAAACTGTATAAAAGTTGGGTGAGCCCCAGTGTGTGTGTGTGTATTCCCAGGGTAAGGGGAAAGCAACCAACTTTGCATTGTATAATAAATGTTATTTGTTCTCAATTTTTGTCTCAAGCAATTTCTGTGAAGGTACTTCTGTTTCTCACAGCCTCCACTCCCTTCCCTGCCTTGCCCTCCACTCCCTTCCCTGCCTTGCCCCCCACTCCCTTCCCTCCCTTGACCACTCCCCTCCCTTGCCCTCCACTCCCCTCCCTTGCCCTCCACTTGCTTCCCACCCTTGCCCTCCACTCCCCCTCCTCCCTTCCCCTCCACTCCCTACCCCTCCACACCCTTTCCCTCCCACCCTCTCCCTTCCCCCTCTCCCTTCCCCTCCACTCCCTTCCCCACCACTCTCTTCCAACCTCCCTCTCTCCCCTCCCACACTCAACCTCCTCCTCTCCCACCCTCTCCCTTCCCCGCCCCTCCTTCTCCCTTCTCCTCCCTTCCCCTCCCCTCCACTCCCTTCCCCTCCTACTCTCACCCTCTCCCCCACCCTCTCCCTTCCCCTCCACTCCCACCTCTCCCTGCCCTTCCACTCCATTCCCTCCTCTCCCTTCCCCTCCCCCTCTCTCCTACCACCTGTCCCTTCCCCACCTTTCCCTTCCCCTCTGCTCCCACCCACTCCCTCCCTCTCCCTACCCCTCCACTCCCTCCCACCCTCTCCCTACCCCTCCACTCCCTCCCACCCTGTCCTGTCCCTTCCCCTCTCCTTCAACGCTCTCCTTTCCCCTCCACTTCCCTCCTCTCCCTTCCGTCCACTCCTACCCTTTCCCTTCTCCTCCCATCATACCCTCTCCCATCCCCTCACCTCCCACCCACTCTCATCCCCGCCTCTTCCTCCCATCCTCTCCTTTCCATTCCCCTCCCACCCTCTACATTCCACTCCATTCCCTTCCCCTCCTTTCCCTCTCCCTCCTTTCCCTTCCACTCCCCTGCCTCCCACCCTCTCCCTTCCCTTCCCACCCTCTCCCCTCCCACACTCTCCCCCTCCACTCCCTTTTCTCCTCTTTCTTTCCCTCTACTCCCTCCCACCCTCTCCCTTCATCTCCAATCATTTCCCTCTCCCTTCCACTCCACTACCTCTCACCCTCTCCCTTCCCATCCACTCCCTCCCACCATCTGTCCTCCCCTCCACTCCCTCCCACCCTCTCCCTTCCCCTCCACTCCCTCCCACCCTCTCCCTTCCCCTCCACTCCCTCCCACCCTCTCCCTTCCCCTCCACTCCCTACTCCCTTCCCCTCCACTCCCTACTCCCTTCCACTCCACTCCACATTCCCTCCCCCTCCACTACATTACCCTCAGATCCTCTTCCTTCCCCTCCCCACCCTCCAATCCCTTCCATCCTCTCCACTCCCACCCTCTTCCCTTCCCTCCCCTCTCACCCTCTCCCTTCCCTTCCACTCCCTCCCAACTTTTGCTGTCGCTCACCTCACTCTCTCCCTTCCCCTCCACACACTTCACACCTCTTTTTCCTCCCCTCTCACCCTCCCTTCCCCTCCTCTCACTTACCCTCCCATCCCCTCTTCCCCTACACTTCCTTCACCTCCCATTCCCTTCCCCTCCACTCCCTTCCCCTCCCTTCCCTCCACTCCCCTCCCAACCTCTCCCTTTCCACCTCTCCCTGCCCTTCCACTCCATTCCCTCCTCTCCCTTCCCCTCCCCTCTCTCCCCTTCCACCTGTCCCTTCCCCTCCCCTCTCTCCTCTTCCACCTGTCCCTTCCCCTCCTTTCCCTTCCCCTCTGCTCCCAGCCACTCCCTCCCACCCTCTTCCTACCCCTCCACTCCCTCCCACCCTGTCCCGTCCCTTCCTCTCTCCTTCAACGCTCTCCTTTCCCCTTCACTCCCCTCCTCTCCCTTCCCTCCACTCCTACCCTGTCCCTTCTCCTCCCATCATACCCTCTCCCGTCCCCTCACCTCCCACCCTCTCCCGTCCCCTCCTCTTCCTCCCACCCTCTCCTTTCCATTCCCCTCCCACCCTCTACATTCCACTCCATTCCCTTTCCCTTCTTTCCCTTCCCTTCCCCTCCTTTCCCTTCCCCTTCCTTCCCATCCCCTCCCTTCCCCTCCCCTGCCTCCCACCCTCTCCCTTCCCTTCCCACCCTCTCCCCTCCCACACTCTCCCCCTCGACTCCCTTTTGTCCTCTCCCTTCCCCACTACTCCCTCTCACTGTCTCCAATCCCTTCCCTCCTCTCCCTTCCCCTCCACTCCCTTCCCCTTTACTCCCTTCCCCTCTACTCCCTTCCCCTCTACTCTTCCCCTCTACTCCCTTCCCCTCTACTCCCTTCCCCTCTACTCCCTTCCCCTCTACTCCCTCCCCCTCAACTCCCTCCCCCTCCACCTCCACTCCCTCCCCTTCCACTACATTACCCCTCCACCATATTCCCCTCTGATCCTCTTCCTTCACCTCCCCTCCCTTCCCCTCCCCACCCTCCAATCCCTCCCCTCCCACCCACTTCCTTTCCCTCCCCTCACCTCCCCTCTACCTTCCGTTCCTCTCCTTCCCACCTTTTCCTGTCGCTCAACCTCACTCTTTCCCTTGCCCTCCACACCCTTCACTCCTCTTCTTTTTCCTCCCCTTCCACCCTCCCTTCCCCTTCTCCCCTCCCTTCCCCTTCTCTCACTTCCCCTCCCCTCCCTTAACTTCCCTTACACTTCCTTCACCTCTCATTCCCTTCCCCTCCACTCCCTTCTCCTCCCCTCCACTCCCTTCTCCTCCCCTCCACTCCCTTCTCCTCCCCTCACATCCCCTCCCTCACATCCCCTCCCTTCCCCTCCCCTCACGTCCCCTCCCCTCCTCTCCCTTCTACCACGACCTCCCACCCTCTCCCTTCCCTTCCCCTCACTTCCCCTCCCTTACCCTCCACTCCCTTCACTCCACTCCCCTCCCAACCACTCCCCCTCCCACCCTCTCCCTTCCCTTACCCTCCCTTCTCTCCCTTCCCCTCCAATCCTTCACTACCCTCCCAGCCTCTCCACCTCCACTCCCTCCCACCCTCTCCCATCCCCTCCACTCCCTCCCACCCTCTCCCTTTCCCTTCCCTCCCTTTTCCTCCACACCCTTCCATCCCTTCCCACTCTCTACCTTCCCCTCCCCTCCCACCCTTCCATCCCTTCCCACTCTCTACCTTCCCCTCCCCTCCCACCAGCTCCCTTCCCCTCTCTCCCACCCTCTCCCTTCCTCTCCCTTCTCTCCACCCCTTCCCCTTCTCTCCCTTCCCATCCACTCCCTCCCTCCTTCTGTCTTCCCCTCCACTCCCTCCCACCTTCTGTCTTCCCCTCCACTCCTTCCCACCGTCTCCCTTCCCCTCCACTCCCTCCCACATTCTCCCTTCTCCTCCACTCCCACCCTCTACCCTCCTCTCCAATCCCTTCCCTCCTCTCCCTTCCACCACTACCTCCCACCCTCTCCCTTCCCTTCCCTTCCCCTCACTTCCCTTCCCTTCCCTCCACTCCCCTCTCAACCTCTCCCCTTTCCTCCCCACCACCTTCTTCCTTCCCTTCCACTCCCTTCCCCTCCCCTCCCACCCTCTTCCATTCCCTTCCCTCTCACCCTCTCCCTTCCCTTCCCACCTTTCCCTTTCACTCCCCTCACCCTCCACACCCTTCACTCCTCTTCCTTCCCCTCCCCTTCCACTCTCTCCCTTTCCCTCCACTCCCTTCCAACCTACTCCCTATCCCTCCCACCTACTCCCTTTCCCTCCCACCCTCTCCCTTCCCCTCCTCTCCCCTCCCACCCTCTTCCATTCCCTTCCCACCTTTCCCTTTCGCTCCCCTCACCCTCCACACCCTTCACTCCTCTTCCTTGCCCTCCACTTCCACTCTCTCCCTTTCCCTCCACTCCATTCTGACCTACTGCCTTTCCCTCCAACCTACTTCCTTCCCCTCCACTCCCTTCCCCTCCACTCCCTTCCCCTCCACTCCCTCCCCCTACACTCCCTCCCCCTCCACTCCCTCCCCCTCCACTCCCTCCCCCTCCACTCCCTTCCCCTCCCCTCACCCTCCCCCTCCACTCCCTTCCCCTCCCCTCACCTCCCACCCTCTCCTGTCCCCTCCTCTTCCTCCTACCCTCTCTCCATTCCCCTCCCACCCTCTACATTCCACTCCATTCCCTTCCCCTCCTTTCCCTTCCCCTTCCTTCCCCTCCCTTCTCCTCCTTTCCCTTCCACTTCCTTCCCCTCCCTTCCCCTCCCCTGCCTCCCTTCCCCTGCCTCCCTTCCCCTCCCCTGCCTCCCTTCCCCTCCCCTGCCTCCCTTCCCCTCCCCTGCCTCCCACCCTCTCCCTTCCCTTCCCACCCTCTCCCCTCCCCTCCCCTCCCACACTCTCCCCCATGACTCCCTTTCGTCCTCTCCCTTCCCCTCTACTCCCTCCCACCCTCTCCGTCTCCAATCCCTTCCACTCCAGTCCCTCCCCCTCCACTGCCTCCCCCTCCACTCCCTCTCCCTCCACTCCCTCCCCCTCCACCTCCACTCCCTCCCCTCCACTACAATACCCCTCCACTATATTCCCCTCTGATCCTCTTCCTTCACCTCTCCTCCCTTCCCCTCCCCTCCCCTCCCCACCCTCCAATCCCTCCCATCCTCTCCCCTCACACCCACTTCCTTTCCCTCCCCTCACACCCTCTCCCTTCCGTTCCTCTCCCTCCCACCTTTTCCTGTTGCTCACCTCACTCTTTCCCTTCCCCTCCATACCCTTCACTCCTCTTCTTTTTCCTCCCCTTCCACCCTCCCTTCCCCTTCTCTCACTTCCCCTCCCATCCCCTACCTTCCCTTACACTTCCTTCACCTCCCATTCCCTTCCCCTCCACTCCCTTCTCCTCCCATCCACTCCCTTCTCCTCCCCTCACATCCCCTACCTCACATCCCCTCCCCTCCCCTCCCTTCCCTCCTCTCCCTTCTACCACGACCTCCCACCCTCTCCCTTCCCTTCCCCTCACTTCCCCTCCATTCCCCTGCACTCCCTTCACTCCACTCCCCTCCCAACCACTCCCCCTCCCACCCTCTCCCTTCCCTTACCTTCCCCTCCCCTCCCTTCCCTTCACCTCCCTTCTCTCCTTTCCCCTCCAATCCTTCACTACCCTCCCAGCCTCTCCACCTCCACTCCCTCCCACCCTTTCCCATCCCCTCCACTCCCTCTCACCCTCTCCCTTTCCCTTCCCTCCCTTTTCCTCCACACCCTTCCATCCCTTCCCACTCTCTACCTTCCCCTCCCCTCCCACCCGCTCCCTTCCCCTCTCTCCCACCCTCTCCCTTCCTCTCCCTTCTCTCCACCCCTTCCCCTTCTCTCCCTTCCCTTCCACTCCCTCCCACCCTCTGTCTTCCCCTCCACTCCCTCCCACATTCTCCCTTCTCCTCCACTCCCACCCTCTTCCCTCCTCTCCAATCCCTTCGCTCCTCTCCCTTCCACCACTACCTCCCACCCTCTCCCTTCCCTTCCCTTCCCTCCACTCCCCTCTCAACCTCTCCCCTTTCCTCCCCTCCACCTTCCCCTCCACTCCCTTCCCTTCCCCTCCCCTCCCACCCTCTCCCTTCCCTTCCCACCTTTCCCTTTCTCTCCCCTCACACTCCACACCCTTCACTCCGCTTCCTTCCCCTCCCCTTCCACTCTCTCCCTTTCCCTCCACTCCCTTCTGACCTACTCCCTTTCCATCCCACCTACTCCCTTTCCCTCCCACCTACTCCATGCCCTCTACCTTCCCACCCTCTCCCTTCCCCTCCACTCCTTTCCCCTCCCTTCCACCCTTCCCCTCCACTCCCCTCCACTCCCCACCCTTCCCCTCCACTCCCCACTCCCTTCCCCTCCACTCCCCACTCCCTTTCCCTCCACTCTCCACTCCCTTCCCCTCCACTCTCCATGCCCTTCCCCCACTCCCTTCCCCTCCCCTCCCTTCCCCTCCCCTCCCCTCCCCACCCTCCAATCCCTCCCATCCTCTCCCCTCCCACCCACTTCCTTTCCCTCCCCTCACCTCCCCTCTCCCTTCCGTTCCTCTCCTTCCCACCTTTTCCTGTCGCTCACCTCACTCTTTCCCTTGCCCTCCACACCCTTCACTCCTCTTCTTTTTCCTCCCCTTCCACCCTCCCTTCCCCTTCTCCCCTCCCTTCCCCTTCTCTCACTTCCCCTCCCATCCCCTACCTTCCCTTACACTTCCATCACCTACCATTCCCTTCACCTCCACTCCCTTCTCCTCCCCTCATCCCCTCCCTCACATCCCCTCCCTCACATCCCCTCCCTTCCCCTCCCCTCATGTCCCCTCCCCTCCTCTCCCTTCCCTCCTCTCCCTTCTACTACGACCTCCCACCCTCTCTTCCCTTCCCCGCACTTCCCCTCCACTCCACTCCCCTCCCAACCACTCCCCCTCCCATCCTCTCCCTTCCCTTACCCTCCCTTCTCTCCCTTCCCCTCCAATCCTTCACTACCCTCCCAGCCTCTCCACCTCCACTCCCTCCCACCCTCTCCCATCCCCTCCACTCTCTCCCACCCTCTGTTTTTCCCTTCCCTCCCTTTTCCTCCACACCCTTCCATCCCTTCCCACTCTCTACCTTCCCCTCCCCTCCCACCCGCTCCCTTCCCCTCTCTCCCACCCTCTCCCTTCCTCTCCCTTCTCTCCACCCCTTCCCCTTCTCTCCCTTCCCATCCACTCCCTCCCACCTTCTGTCTTCCCCTCCACTCCCTCCCACCCTCTCCCTTCCCTTCCCCTCCACTCCCTCCCACATTCTTCCTTCTCCTCCACTCCCACCCTCTTCCCTCCTCTCCAATCCCTTCCCTCCTCTCCCTTCCACCACTACCTCCCGCCCTCTCCCTTCCCTTCCCTTCCCCTCCCTTCCCTCCACTCCCCTCTCAACCTCTCCCCTTTCCTCCCCACCACCTTCTTCCTTCCCTTCCACTCCCTTCCCCTCCCCTCCCACCCTCTTCCATTCCCTTCCCTCTCACCCTCTCCCTTCCCTTCCCACCTTTCCCTTTCTCTCCCATCACCCTCCACACCCTTCACTCCTCTTCCTTCCCCTCCCCTTCCACTCTCTCCCTTTCCCTCCACTCCCTTCCAACCTACTCCCTATCCCTCCCACCTACTCCCTTTCCCTCCCACCCTCTCCCTTTCCCTCCTCTCCCCTCCCACCCTCTTCCATTCCCTTCCCTCTCCCTTCCCTTCCCACCTTTCCCTTTCGCTCCCCTCACCCTCCACACCCTTCACTCCTCTTCCTTGTCCTCCACTTCCATTCTCTCCCTTTCCCTCCACTCCATTCCGACCTACTGCCTTTCCCTCAAATCTACTCCCTTCCCCTCCACTCCCTTCCCCTCCACTCCCTTCCCCTCCACTCCCTTCCCCTCCACTCCCTTCCCCTCCCCTCACCTCCCACCCTCTCCCGTCCCCTCCTCTTCTTCCTACCCTCTCCTTTCCATTCCCCTCCCACCCTCTACATTCCACTCCATTCCCTTCCCCTTCTTTCCCTTCCCCTCCTTTCCCTTCCCCTTCCTTCCCCTCCCCCTCCTTTCCCTTCCCCTTCCTTCCCCTCCCTTCCCCTCCCCTGCCTCCCTTCCCCTCCCCTGCCTCCCACCCTCTCCCTCCCCTGCCTCCCACCCTCTCCTTTCCCTTCCCACCCTCTCCCCTCCCCTCCCCTCCCACACTCTCCCCCTCGACTCCCTTTCATCCTCTCCCTTCCCCTCTACTCCCTCCCCTCCACTCCCTCCCCCTCCACTCCCTCCCCCTCCACTCCCTCCCTCTCCACTCCCCCTCCACCTCCACTCCCTCCCCCTCCACTACATTACCCCTCCATTATATTCCCCTCTGATCCTCTTCCTTCACCTCTCCTCCCTTCCCCTCCCCTCCCCTCCCCACCCTCCAATCCCTCCCATTCTCTCCCCTCCCACCCACTTCCTTTCCCTCCCCTCCCACCCTCTCCCTTCCCTTCCCCTCACTTCCCCTCCCTTCCCCTGCACTCCCTTCACTCCACTCCATTCCCAACCACTCCCATTCCCACCCTCTCCCTTCCCTTCCCCTCACTTCCCCTCCCTTCCCCTGCACTCCCTTCACTCCACTCCATTCCCAACCACTCCCATTGCCACCCTCTCCCTTCCCTTACCTTCCCCTCCCCTCCCTTCCCTTCACCTCCCTTCTCTCCCTTCCCCTCCAATCCTTCACTACCCTCCCTGCATCTCCACCTCCACTCCCTCCCACCCTTTCCCATCCCCTCCACTCCCTCCCACCCTCTCCCTTTCCCTTCCCTCCCTTTTCCTCCACACCCTTCCATCCCTTCCCACTCTCTACCTTCCCCTCCCCTCCCCACCCTCCAATCCCTCCAATCCTCTCCCCTCCCACCCATTTCCTTTCCCTCCCCTCAAACCCTCTCCCATTCCTCTCCCTCCCACCTTTTCCTGTCGCTCACCTCACTCTCTCCCTTCCCCTCCACATTCTTCACTACTCTTCTTTTTCCTCTCCTACCACCCTCCCTTCCCCTTCTCTCACTTCCCCTCCCATCCCCTACCTTCCCCTACACTTCCTTCACCTCCCATTCCCTTCCCCTCCACTCCTCCTCCCCTCAAATCCCCTCCCATCCCTCCCTCCACTCCCCTCCCTCCACTTCCTTCCCTCCACTCCCCTCCCACCCTCTTCCATTCCCACCCCTCAACCTCTCCTTTCCACTCCTTTCCCACCTTTCCCTTTCACTCTGCTCACCCTCTCCATCCCCTCCACACCTTTCAGTCCTCTTCCTTTCCCTCCCCTCCAACTTCCTCCCTTTCCCTCCACTCCCGACCTACTCCCTTTCCCTCCCACCTATTCATTTTCCCTCCCACCTACTCCCTTTCCGTCCCTCCTACTCCCTGCCCTCTCCCTTCCCCTCCACTCCCTCCCACATTCTCCCTTATCCTCCACTCCCACCCTCTTCCCTCCTCTCCTATCCCTTCCCTCCTCTCCCTTCCACCACTACCTCCCACCCTCTCCTTTCCCTTCCCCTCCACTCCCCTCCACTCCCCTCCCAACCTCTCCCCTTCCCTCACCTCCCACCCTCTCCCTTCCCCTCCACTACCTTCCCCTCCCCTCCACTACCTTCCCCTCCCCTCCACTACCTTCCCCTCCCCTCCACTACCTTCCCCTCCCCTCCACTACCTTCCCCTCCCCTCCTTTTCCATCCCCTCCCTTTCTCTCCCCTCCCTTTCCCTCCCCTCCCCATCTCTCCCTTCCCCTCCCTTCTCTCCCACTCCCCCTCCTACCTTCTCACTTCCCCTCCCACCCTCTCCCTTTCCCTCCCCTCCCACCCTTTCCCTTCCCCTCCACTCCCTTCCCTGCTCTCCCCTCCCACTCTCTCCCTTCCCCTCCCCTCCCACCTCTCCCTGCCCTTCCACTCCATTCCCTCCCCTCACTCCCTTCCTCTCCCCTACCACCTGTCCCTTCCCCTACCACCTGTTCCTTCCCCTACCACCTGTCCCTTCCCCTCCTTTCCCTTCCCCTCTGCTCCCACACACTCCATCCCACCCTCCCCCTACCCCTCCACTCCCACCCACCCTCTCTCTACCCCTCCACTCCCTCCCACCCTTGTCTTACCCTCCACTCCCTTCCCCTCCACTCCCTTTGCCCACTCCCTTCCCCTCCACTCCCTCCACTCCCTCCCCCTCTACTCCCTCCCCCTCTACTACATTACCCCTCCACTATATTCCCCTCTGATCCTCTTCCTTCCCCTCCCCTCCCTTCCCTTCCCCTCCCCTCCCCACCCTCCAATCCCTCCCATCCTCTCCCCTCCCACCCACTTCCTTTCCCTCCCCTCACACCCTCTCCCGTTCCTCTCCCTCCCACCTTTTCCTGTCGCTCACCTCACTCTCTCCCTTCCCCTCCACACCCTTCAATACTCTTCTTTTTCCTCCCCTTCCACCCTCCCTTCCCCTTCTCTCACTTCCCCTCCCATCCCCTACCTTCCCCTACACTTCCTTCACCTCCCATTCCCTTCCCCTCCACTCCATTCTCCTCCCCTCAGATCCCCTCCCTCACATCCCCTCCCTCACATCCCCTCCCCTCCCCTCCTTTCCCTCCCTCCACTCCCCTCCCTCCACTACTTTACCTCCACTCCCTTCCCTCCACTCCCCTCCCACCCTCTTCCATTCCCACCCCTCACCCTCTCCTTTCCACTCCCTTCCCACCTTTCCCTTTCACTCCGCTCACCCTCTCAATCCCCTCCACACCCTTCAGTCCTCTTCCTTCCCCTCCCCTCCAACTTCCTCCATTTCCCTCCACTCCCGACCTACTCCCTTTCCCTCCCACCTACTCCCTTTCCGTCCCTCCTACTCCCTGCCCTCTCCCTTCCCCTCCACTCCCTCCCACATTCTCCCTTATCTTCCATTCCCACCCTCTTCCCTCCTCTCCTATCCCTTCCCTCCTCTCCCTTCCACTACTACCTCCCACCCTCTCCTTTCCCTTCCCCTCCACTCCCTTCCCTCCACTCCCCTCCCCTCCCAACCTCTCCCTTTCCCTCACCTCCCACCCTCTCCCTTACCCTCCACTACCTTCCCCTCCCCTCCTTTTCCATCCCCTCCCTTTCTCTCCCCTCCCTTTCCCTTTTCTCCCTTCCCATCTCTCCCTTCCCCTCCCTTCTCTCCCCCTCCCTTCCCCTCCTACCTTCTCACTTCCCCTCCCACCCTCTCCCTTTCCCTCCCCTCCCACCCTCTCCCTTCCCCTCCACTCACTTCCCTGCTCTCCCCTCCCACTCTCTCCCTTCCCCTCCCCTCCCACCTCTCCCTGCCCTTCCACTCCATTCCCTCCCCTCACTCCCTTCCCTTCCCCTACCACCTGTCCCTTCCCCTACCACCTGTCCCTTCCCCTCCTTTCCCTTCCCCTCTGCTCCCACACACTCCATCCCACCCTCTCCCTACCCCTCCACTCCCTCCCACCCTTGTCTTCCCCTCCACTCCCTCCCACCCTCTCCCTACCCCTCCACTCCCTCCCACCCTGTCCTGTCCCTTCCCCTCTCCTTCAACGCTCTCCTTTCCCCTCCACCTCCCTCCTCTCCCTTCCCTCCACTCCTACCCTGTCCCTACTCCTCCCATCATACCCTCTCCCGTCCCCTCACCTCCCACCCTCTCCCATCCCCTCTCCTCTCTTCCCCTCACCTGCCTCCCACCCTCTCCCTTCCCTTCCCACCCACTCCCCTCCCACACTCTCCCCTCCACTCCCTTTTCTCCTCTCCCTTCCCCTCTACTCCCTCCTACCCTCTCCCTCCTCTCCAATCCCTTCCCTCCTCTCCCTTCCACCACTACCTCCCACGCTCTCCCTTCCCTTCCCCTCACTTCCCCTCCCTTCCCCTCCACTCCCAACATCTCCCGTTCCCCCCTCCCACCCTCTCCCTATCCCCACTGCCACCCTCTCCCCTCCTCTCCCTTCCCCTTTTCTCCCTTACCCTCCCCTCCCACCCTCCCTTCGCCTCCTCTCACTTCCCCTCCCATCCCCTACACTTCCTTCACCTCCCATTCCCTTCCCCTCCACTCTCTTCTCCTCCACTCACATCCCTCCCCTCAAATCCCCTCCCTTCCTCTCCCCTCCCTTCCTCTCCCCTCACATCCCCTCCTGTCCCCTCCCCTCCCTTCCCCTACCTTCCCCTCCCCTCCCCTCCCTTCCCTCCACTCCCTCACATCCTCTCCCCTCCCACCCTCTTCCATTCCCTCCCTTGACCCTCTCCCTTCCACTCCCTTCCCACCTTTCCCTTTCGCTCCCCTCACCCTCTCCATTCCCCTCCACACCACTCCTCTTCGTTCCCCTCCCCTCCGACTCCCTCTCTTTCCCTCCACTCCTGACCTACTCCCTGTCCCTCCCACCTACTCCCTGTCCCTCCCACCTATTCATTTTCCCTCCCTCCTACTCTCTGCCCTCTCCCTTCCCACCCTCTCCTTCCCCATTCTCCCTTCCCCATTCTCCCTTCGCCATTCTCCCTTCCCCTCCACTCCCACCCTCTTCCCTCCTCTCCAATCCATTCCCTCCTCCCCCTTCCACCAGTACCTCCCACCCTCTCCCTTCCCTTCCCCTCCCCTCAGTTCCCCTCCCTTCCCCTTCTCATCCCCTCCCTTCAACTCCCTTCTCTCCTCCTCCCTTCCCCTCCTACCTTCTCACTTCCCCTCCCACACTCTCCTTTTCCCTCAACTGCCACACTCTCCCTTCCTCTCCACTCCCTCCCACACTCTCCATTCCCCTCCAGTCCAACCCTCTTCCTTCCTCTCCAATTTCTACCCTCCTCTCCCTTCCACTCCACTACCTCCCACCCTCTCCCTTCCCTTCCCATCCCATCCCACCCTCTCGCTTGCCCTCCACTCCATTCCCCATCCCTCCACTGCCTTCCCTCCACTGCCTTCCCTCCAGTGCATTCCCTGCACTCCCCTCCACTCCCTCCCATCCTCTCCCCTCCCACCCTTTCACTTCCCCTCCACTGCCTCCCACCCTCTCCCTTATTTTTCCCTCTCACCCTCTCCCTTCCCTTCCACTCTTTTCCCTGCTCTCTCCTCCCACTCTCTCCCTTCCCCTCCCATCCTACCTCTCTCTGCCCTTCCCCTCTGCTCCCACCCACTCCCTCCCACCCTCTCCCTCCCCCTCCACTCCCACCCTTTTCCCTCCTCTCCCTTCCACCACTACCTCCCACCCTCTCCCTTCCCTTCCCCTCACTTCCCCTCCACTCCCCTCTCAACCTCTCCCCTCCCCTCCCACCCTCTCCCTTCCCCTCCAATCCCCTCCCCTCCCTTCCCCTCCCACCCTCTTCCATTCCCTTCCCTCTCCCTTCCCTTCCCACCTTTCCCTTTCGCTCCCCTCACCCTTCACACCCTTCACTCCTCTTCCTTGCCCTCCCCTTCCACTCTCTCCCTTTCCCTCCACTCCATTCTGACCTACTGCCTTTCCCTCCCACCTACTGCCTTTCCCTCCCACCTACTCCCTTTCCCTCCCACCTACTCCCTTTCCCTCCCACCTACTCCCTTTCCCTCCCACCTACTCCCTTTCCCTCCCACCTACTCCCTTTCCCTCCCACCTACTCCCTTTCTCTCCCACCTACTCCCTTTCCCTCCCACCTATTCCCTTTCCCTCCCACCTACTCCCTTTCCCTCCCACCTACTCCCTTTCCCTCCCACCTACTCCCTTTCCCTCCCACCTACTCCATGCCCTCTCCCTTCCCCTCCACTCCTTTCCCCTCCCTTCCCCTCCACTCCATTCCCCCTCTACTCCCCACTCCCTTTCTCTCCACTCCCCACTCCCTTCCCCTCCACTCCCCACTCCCTTCCCCTCACTCCCTTCCCCTCCCTTCCCCTACCACTCCCTCCCCCACCACTCCCTCCCCCACCACTCCCTCCCCTCCACTACATTCCCCCTCCACTATATTCCCCTTTGATCCTCTTCCTTCCCCTCCCCTCCCCTCCCTTCCCTCCAATCCTCTCCGCTCCCACCCACTTCCTTTCCCTCCCCTCTCACCCTCTCCCTTCCGTTCCTCTCCCTCCCACCTTTTCCTGTCTCTCACTATCTCCCTTCCCCTCCACACCCTTCACTCCTCTTCTTTTTCCTCCCCTTCCACCCTCCCTTCCCCTTCTCTCACTTCCCCGCCCATCCCCTACCCCCTACACCTCCCATTCCCTTCCCCTCCACTCACATCCCTCCCCTCGCGTCCCCTCCCTCACCTCCCCTCCCTTCACCTCCCCTCCCTCCCCTCCCTTCCCTCCACTAACTTCTCTCCACTCCCCTCCCTCCACTCCCCTCCCTCCACTCCCCTCCCTCCACTCCCCTCCCTCCACTCCCCTCCCACCCTCTTCCATTCCCTCCCCTCACCCTCTCCTTTCCACTCCCTTCCCACCTTTCCCTTTCGCTCCCCTCACCCTCTCCATTCCCCTCCACACCCTTCAGTCCTCTTCCTTCCCCTCCCCTCCAACTTCCTCCCTTTCTCTCCACTCCCGACCTACTCCCTTTCCCTCCCACCTACTCCCTTTTCCTTCCTCCTACTCCCTTTCCCTCCCACCTATTCATTTTCCCTCCCACCTACTCCCTTTCCGTCCCTCCTACTCCCTGCCATCTCCCTTCCTCTCCACTCCCTCCCACATTCTCCCTTCCCCTCCACTCCCACCCTCTTCCCTCCTCTCCTATCCCTTCCCTCCTCTCCATTCCACCACTACCTCCCACCCTCTCCCTTCCCTTCCCCTCACTTCCCCTCCCTTCCCTCCACTCCCCTCTCAACCTCTCCCCTTCCCTCCCCTCCACCTTCTCCCTTCCCCTCCACTCCCTTCCCCTCCCCTCCCACCCTCTTCCATTCCCTTCCCTCTCACCCTCCCCTTCCCTTCCCACCTTTCCCTTTCTCTCCCCTCACCCTCCACACCCTTCACTCCTCTTCGTTCCCCTCCCCTTCCACTCTCTCCCTTTCCCTCCACTCCCTCCGACCTACTCCCTTTCCCTCCCACCTACTCCCTTTCCCTCCCACCTACTCCCTTTCCCTCCCCTCCCACCCTTTCCCCTCCCCTCCCCTCCCTTCCCATTTTCTCCCTTCCCATCTCTCCCTTCCCCTCCCTTCTCTCCCCCTCCCTTCCCCTCCTACCTTCTCACTTCCCCTCCCACCCTCTCCCTTTCCCTCCCCTCCCACCCTTTCCCTTCCCCTCCAATGCCTCCCACCCTCTCCCTTCTTTTTCCCTCTCACCATCTCCCTTCCCCTCCACTCTCTTCCCTGTTCTCCCCTCCCACTCTCTCCCTTCCCCTCCCTCCCACCTCTCCCTGCCCTTCCACTCCATTCCCTCCTCTCCTTTCCCCTCCCCTCTCTCCCTTCCTCTCCCCTCTCTCCCTTCCTCTCCCCTACCACCTGTCCCTTCCCCTACCACCTGTCCCTTCCCCTACCACCTGTCCCTTCCCCTCCCACCTCTCCCTTCCCCTCCTCTCCCTTCCCCTCCTCTCCCTTCCCCTCCTCTCCCATCCCCTCCCCTCCCTTCCCCTCCCCTCCCTTCCCCTCCCCTCCCTTCCCCTCCCCTTCACCTCTCTTCCTTTCCCTTCTTTCCCTTCCCCTCCAATTCTTCACTACCCTCCCACCCTCTCCCATACCCTCCACTCCCTCCCACCCTCTCCCTTTCCCTTCCCTCCCTTTTCCTCCACACCCTTCCCACTCTCTACCTTCCCCTCCCCCCTGCTCCCTTCCCCTCTCTCACACCCTCTCCCTTCCTCTCCCCTCCCACCCTCTCCCATTCGCACCCACCCTCTCCCTTTCCCTCCCCTCCCACCCTTTCCATTCCCCTCCAATGCCTCCCACCCTCTCCCTTCTTTTTCCCTCTCACCATCTCCCTTCCCCTCCACTCTCTTCCCTGTTCTCCCCTCCCACTCTCTCCCTTCCCCTCCCTCCCACCTCTCCCTGCCCTTCCACTCCATTCCCTCCTCTCCCTTCCCCTCCCCTCTCTCCCTTCCTCTCCCCTCTCTCCCTTCCTCTACAATCTCTCCCTTCCTCTCCCCTACCACCTGTCCCTTCCCCTACCACCTGTCCCTTCCCCTACCACCTGTCCCTTCCCCTACCACCTGTCCCTTCCCCTCCCACCTCTCCCTTCCCCTCCCACCCCTCCCTTCCCCTCCTCTCCCTTCCCCTCCTCTCCCTTCCCCTCCCCTCCCTTCCCCTCCCCTCCCTTCCCCTCCCCTTCACCTCTCTTCCCTTCCCTTCTTTCCCTTCCCCTCCAATTCTTCACTACCCTCCCACCCTCTCCCATACCCTCCACTCCCTCCCACCCTCTCCCTTTCCCTTCCCTCCCTTTTCCTCCACACCCTTCCCACTCTCTACCTTCCCCTCCCCCCTGCTCCCTTCCTCTCTCTCACACCCTCTCCCTTCCTCTCCCCTCCCACCCTCTCCCATTCGCACCCACCCTCTCCCCTCCCTTCTCTCTACCCCCTTCCCTTTCTCTCCCTTCCCCTGCACTCCTTCACTACCCTCCCACCCTCTCCCTTCCCCTCCAGTCCCTGCCACCCTCTCCCTTCCCCTCCAGTCCCTGCCACCCTCTGTCTTCCTCTCCTCTCCCTGCCCTCCTCTCCCTGCCCTCCTCTCCCTGCCCTCCTCTCTCTTCCCTCCTCTCCCTTCCCTCCTCTCCCTTCCCCTCCACCCTCCCACCCTCTCCCTTCGTCTCCAATCCCTTCCCTCCTCTCCCTTCCACTCCACTACCTCTCACCCTCTCCCTTCCCATCCACTCCCTCCCACCCTCTGTCATCCCCTCCACTCCCTCCCACCCTCTCCCTTCCCCTCCACTCCCTCCCACATTCTCCCTTCCCCTCCACTCCCACCCTTTTCCCTCCTCTCCAATCCCTTCCCTCCTCTCCCTTCCACCACTACCTCCCACCTTCTCACTTCCCTTCCCTTTCCCTCCCACCTACTCCCTTTCCCTCCCACCTACTCCATGCCCTCTCCCTTCCCACCCTCTCCCTTCCCCTCCACTCCTTTCCCCTCCCTTCCCCTCCACTCCATTCCCCCTCTACTCCCCACTCCCTTTCTCTCCACTCCCCACTCCCTTCCCCTCCACTCCCCACTCCCTTCCCCTCACTCCCCCTCCCCTCCCTTCCCCTACCACTCCCTCCCCCACCACTCCCTCCCCCACCACTCCCTCCCCCACCACTCTCCCTTCCCCTCCACTCTCCCTTCCCCTCCACTCTCCCTTCCCCTCCACTCTCCCTTCCCCTCCACTCTCCCTTCCCCTCCACTCTCCCTTCCCCTCCACTCTCCATTCCCCTCCACTCTCCCTTCCCCTCCACTACATCCCACCCTCTCCCTTCCCCTCCACTACATCCCACCCTCTCCCTTCCCCTCCACTACATCCCACCCTCTCCCTTCCCCTCCACTACATCCCACCCTCTCCCTTCCCCTCCACTACATCCCACCCTCTCCCTTTCCTTCCCATCCCACCCTCTCCCTTTCCTTCCCATCCCACCCTCTCCCTTTCCTTCCCATCCCACCCTCTCGCTTGCCCTCCACTGCCTTCCCTCCACTGCCTTCCCTCCACTGCCTTCCCTTCACTGCCTTCCCTCCACTGCCTTCCCTCCACTGCCTTCCCTCCACTGCCTTCCCTCCACTGCCTTCCCTCCACTGCCTTCCCTCCACTGCCTTCCCTCCACTGCCTCCCATCCTCTCCCTTCCCCTCCTCTCCCTTCCCCTCCTCTCCCTTCCCCTCCTCTCCCTTCACTCCCTTCCCCTTCACTCCTTTTCATCCTCTCCCTTCCCCTCCTCTCCCACCCTCCTAGCTGTATACCAGTCTATTAAAATGAGTGTTTTACCTGTACTCTGCCTCGTGTGGTTTTATACTAGTCGCCTACAATTTAATAGACTGCTATACATCTCCAGAAAAGACACCCCGCTAAACCTCGACTCAGCTGAGACCCAACTCAGGGACCCAGGAACGGAAGCGGGCCCTGCACACGTGCAGCCAAAACGCTGCAAGATCATGATCAAGAGCGAGGGGGGAGCCCACCCCACAGTTGTGGTGGATTTCGGGGTGGGGGGGTCAGAAATACCCCGGGACAGGTAACGAGCGGCAGAGTGCCCTACCTGTTTGCAAACTCACCAGGGCAGCACGGGGTACCTGGTGTACGACCAGGAGTCATGCCAGACACAGGTGAAGGGCATACGGCAAGTTGCTTTGCCAATCGCGGTTTACCGGCAGGATCGAGGGGGATGGACTGTTACCCCAGAGCCACCCCCAACCGTCTCTGATTCCCCGGAGGGGGCCCACGTCTCTGCAGGGGCGAGCGACCACGTGCAAGAGGGATCAGGCCCAGCACGCGCCTACCCCCCAGCTATTGAACCACAAGCTGAGGCTCAGCCAGGTACTGTGGCCAGAAAAGCTTGAGCTGGATCCCAGAACCCCTGGTGTGAGCATGCATTTTGGCCGGTGATATAGGTGTTTTTTAAATTATGCGGGGGTAGAGGGAGCATCAGAGGAGGAAATGCTGATGCTACTGCTGGCTCAGCTGGGGGGGTTCGTCCGTACTCGTTAATTCAGGATGCCAAGTCATACCAGGAAGCATTGGAAACTCTGCAAAGACACTATAATAGGGGGCACAGTGAGCTGCACTCCAGGCACAGACTCATGACCAGGTCACAGCAAGCAGGGGAATCTGTTAGAGACTTTATACTCGCGCTAAAGGATTTGGCGAGGCCTTGCAATTTTAAGTCAGTATCTGCCCGAGAGTAAGCAGATGACCTGGTGAGGGACAGAATTGTAGCCGGGATCAGGTCAACGAAGATAAGACAGAGGCTGTTGGAAAAGGGGACAGTGAGGCTAGATGAGGCTGAAACCATTGCGGAGGCTCTGGAGGACTCTAGGAGGGAGCTAGTGGAGTACACTGAGCTGGACTCATGGGCCACTTACAGGGAGAGGTGCACGGGTGAACAAGAGCAACATTCCACAGCAGCTAAGCACTGGCCAGCTAAGGAGAAGGACTGCTCGAGGTGTGGAAAGAAGGAACATTATGCAAAAGTATGCAGAAGCCAAGGCTCCCGCCAAAGCCCCCCTCATGCAAATGAGAGGCGGGAAAGATCTTCCACCACAGGCAAGACAAAGCAGAGTGCCATGCGCTGTCACCCATCTTGGGACGCCGGGCAGAGGACACAGCGATCAGATGATGGCTTCGGTATCGAGTACTACGATCGAGGTTGGGATGAAAGGTCCTATCAGAATGGAGAAAACGCCAGGCTGGCCTCATTACGACTGAATCAGGCGAGTCCGCACGACCTATTGGACACGACAGTTAGTATTAAGTTAACAGGGCTACTGTAAATTGTTTGGTGGATAGTGGGAGTACAGAGAGCTTAATAGACCAAGTGTTGGTAAACACCTCGCGTTAAAAACATACCCCAATGACCATCAGATCTTAATGGCATCTAATAACAGTGTGACTAAGGGCAACCACTTCTGCAGGGTCACTCTGGAGATCCAGGGTATGGTGTATGAGGAGTTTAAATTGCTGGTGTTTCCACGCCTCTGTGCTCCAGTGCTACTGGGGTTGGATTTTCAGTGCCAACTGAAAAGCATCACAATGGTGTACGTTGGGCCTCATTAATCCTTAGAAGGAAGCGTTACTGCAACTTCACGGCCCTGAACATAGAGCCCTCCCCCCCCCTTTATTCATGCACCTCACGCCTGACTGCACCCCGGTGGCCCCCAAGAGCAGGAGGTACAGCCCAAAAGTTTATCGGTGCAGAAGTCTATAGACTCCTGCAGGAGAACATTATAGAAAAGAGTTCCAGCCCCTGGAGAGCACAAGTAGTGGTAGTGAATTCCGGGGAGAAGAGGCGTATGGTCGTAGACTACAGTCAGACCAACAACAAATTCATGCAGCTGGATGCATACCCGCTTCTGCGTATCGCGGACATGGTAAACAGCATTGCCCAGTACAAAGTGTTCTCCACTATCGACCTCAAGGCAGCATACCACCAGTTGCCCGTTAGAAAGAGTGAAAGGATATACATGGCGTTCAAAGCGAATGGCAGGTTGTACCAGTTCCTCCGCCTCCCCTGTGGTATCACCAACGGGGTATCCCTGTTCCAGCGGGAGATGGACCGCATAGTGGACGAGTACCTCTTAAAGGCGGTGTTCCCGTACCTGGACAATGTTACAATCTGCGGCCATTCACAAGCTGACCATGACGCTAACCTTCAACGTTTTTTTCAGACAGCAAAGGACCGCAATCTAATGTACAAATGTGGCGGCTCACCACAAGGCAGGAGAACTGGCCCTGCTTGTAAGCCACACAGCGGGGTAGCCGGCCAAATTCCCTTCCTTCCTCCATGGGGCTCAGAAACCTACACTGGGGGTTCACGTGACGCCCAGGTGACATCAGCGCCCTCCAGCATGGTTCTCATCCAGGTCCGGGCTGGGAGTATAAGTACAGCCCAACAGCCTGCAATAAACTAGTCTGCTCACTGAGCTCAACCCATCTGGTTGTGTGTGTTATTGCAGGAGCAGTGTAGCCGCCGCTACAATTGGTGACCCCGACTGGTTCAAACGTCTTTGAACCCATCCTGAGCGAGCCTGGGATCAGCGCTATAGCCGTAAAACTGCCTGAATTCTGGGTTCAGGAGCCGGAGACCTGGTTCGGCCACATGGAGGCTCAGTTTCACCTCTGCCAGATTTCGTCCGACATGACCAAATTCTACCATGTGGTCGCAGCCCTGGACCAGGCCACTGCCAGACATGTGCTGAACCTTGTTCAACACCCACACGCCGAGGACAAATACGAGACCATCAAGTGAGTGCTTACCGGGTCCCTTGGACTATCCGGACACTAGCGTGCCGGTCGGATGCTGCACCTCGACGTCCTGGCGACAGGACCTCGATGGAGCTGATGGACGAGATGCTCACACTCATGGGTGAGCACACCAACTGCCCACTCTTCGATCGCATCTTCCTCGAACATATGCCCGGGGACATCCGGCCACTGCTAGTCCAGGAGAACTTCACCGACCCGAGGAAGGTCGCTCAGAAGACCCAAGAGCTATGGCTTGCACGATTCCTGGAGGGCTTAGTGGTCCAGCAGGTCATGAAGTACAGGCACTACCACGCCAAGTCCATCCCTTGCGCTGCGGTAGAGCATCCAGTCCTTGCAGGGGCCCCCAAGCTCATAACCAAGGCCACAGCATCTGCTCCAGGCCTCTCCTACCACCAGCACTGGGGAGTCAAGGCTCGGAAGTGTCATCAGTCCTACTCGTTCC
Organism: Narcine bancroftii; assembly: GCF_036971445.1. Lineage (NCBI taxonomy): Eukaryota > Metazoa > Chordata > Chondrichthyes > Torpediniformes > Narcinidae > Narcine > Narcine bancroftii. The sequence continues at coordinate 58,236,268 of NC_091480.1, forward strand.
AGGGTAACGACTAGGGTGGCCACTGTTAATGGCTGCGGCTGCTGGCCAACGACACAGCCTCCTCTACCTGCGGGACTCAGTCAGCGGCCGGCGGTTCCTCATTGACACTGGAGCCCAGATCAGCATCATCCCGGCCACGGCCATCAAGTCCAGGAACCGACCTTGTGGACCTCCCCTCTGTGCGGCCAACGCAACGGCAATCCGGATGTATGGAGACAAGACAGTCCACTTCCAGATCGGCCAATGAAATTTCACGTAGAGGTTCACCGTCTTGTCCCTCCCAACTGCCATCCTGGGTGCAGACTTCCTCCTCACACACGGGCTTCTGGTGGACATTCGAGGTAGGCGGCTGGTGGACGCCCATACCTTCCAGGCTGTTTGCCTCAACGCCTCCCACTCGGAGCAACCACAGATGGCCACAATCAGCACGCCCAGAGACGAGTTCCAACAAATCCTTGATGAGTTCCCGACATTCCTCAAGCCACAGTTCGCCGCTCCACGGGGTGTTCCACCACCACCCAGGGCCCATCGGTTCACACCAAGGCACGCCGGCTCCAGACTGACAAGCTCCAGGTAGCGAAGGAGGGGTTTTTGCACCTGTTGGAGCCTGGGATCATTTGGCCATCCGACAGCCCTTGGGCCTCACCACTCCACCTGGTCCTGAAAGCATTCCTGTGGAGACTATCGACGGCTCAATGAGGCAACCATTCCTGACCGTTACCCCATCCCTCACATCCAGGACTTTATGGGCAACCTGCACAGCGCGAGAATCTTCTCCAAGGTTGACCTGGTGCGCGGATATCACTAGATCCCGGTGCACCCTGAGGACATACCCAAGATGGCCATCATCACCCCCTTTGGCTTGTTCGAATTCCTGCGCATGCCATTTGGGCTCAAGAATGCCGCTCAGACCTTCCAGCGCCTCATAGACTCTGTGGGCAGGGACTTGGATTTCGTCTTTATTTATTTGGATGACATCCTCATCGCCAGCAAGGACAGGACGCAACACAAGGCCCACCTGCGTGCCCTTTTCTCCCGGCTGGCCAACTTCGGCCTTACCATCAACCCAGCCAAGTGCCAGTTCAGGAAAGAGTCTATGCAGTTCCTGGGCCATACCATCACAGCCGAAGGAGCCACGCCCACTGCCACGAAGGTCACCGCTATCAGGGAGTTCCCACACCCGGACAGCCTCAAGGGGCTACAGGAGTTCGTGGGCATGGTCAACTTTTACAACCGCTTCATCCTGGGAGCTGAGCGCATCATGCAGCCGCTATTCGCCCTCATCGTGGCCAAACACAAAACGCTCGCTTGGAACCCAGAAGCCTGCGCCGCATTCGAGGTCACCAAGGACGCCCTCGCGAAGGCCACCATGCTCACCCACCTGCACGCTGACCTGCATATGGCACTCTCTGTCGATGCCTCTGCCACAGCCGTTGGTGCCATCCTGGAGCAGCAGGTGAATGGACATTGAAAGCCACTGGCATTCTTCAGCTGCCTGCTCCGCCCGCGTGATTGCAAGTATAGTGCCTTCGACCATGAGTTACTGGGCATGTACCTGGTGGTGTGGCATTTCCGCTATTTTTTGGAGGGGAGGACCTTTACCATCTTCACCGACCACAAGCCCCTCAGCCAGGCGCTCGTGATGGCAAAGGATACCTGGTCGGCCTGCCAGCAGCGTCACCTTTCCTTCGTGTCGGAGTTTACCACTGACATTCGGCACAAGGCGGGGAAGGACAATGTGGTCGCCGATGCACTCTCGCGACTGGCCATCTGTGCACTGACGCCCGGCCTCGACTTCGACCAGCTTGCCCGAGACCAGGAATCTGATGAGGAGACGAAGGCCTTCAAGACTGCCATCACGGGCCTGCAGTTCTGAGACCTCCCGGCTCTGAACGGCGAAGGCACCATCCTGTGCGATATCTCCTTGAGCACCCCGCGGCCAGTGGATCCCAGCAGTGGCGCAGGCAGGTCTTCCATCACATCCACGACCTTTTACACCCGTCCATCAGGACCACGGTCCAGATGGTGGCAGAATGGTTCATATGGCATGGGCTATGGAAGCAGATCGCGGCTGGGCCAGAACATGCACCCATTGCCAGACGTCCAAGGTGCACAGGCACACCAGGGTGCCCGTACAGGAGTTCGAGCATGTCTGGGAAAGGTTCAGCCACATTCACGTGGACATCGTCGGGCCCTTACACGTTTCCCTGTTTATGGTGGTGGACCGCACCACTCGCTGGCCCGAGGCGATCCCGATGCCAGACGCCTCCACTGACTCCTGCTCCCGAGCACTATTGCATGGTTGGGTCGCCCGGTTTGGCGTCTCAGGTCACCTCATAAGTGATCGGGGTGCCCAGTTCACATCTGTGCTCTGAGCACAGCTCACGAACAGGTTGGATATCCAGCTACACCGCACCATGGCCTACCACCTGCAGGCCAATGGACAACACTAGTCTATTAAAACTAGTGTTTTACCTGCACTCTGCTTCGTGTGGTTTGATGCTAGTAGCCTACACCTCCCACCCTCTCCCTTCCCTTCCACTCCACTCCCCTCCCCCCTCTCCCTTACCCTGTGTGATAGTACAGATTCTATCACCAATGTGTATATGTAGGATGACTGTGATTGGATGAGAGTGTAGCCACACCTACTGGCAGGTCTTAAAGGATTGCTCCTAGCTAGACCAGGTCATTCTGGACTGGTCGACCTCCATGTGATATGCTCCAGTCTTTTAGTTAATAAAAGCCTTGGTTTGATCAACAAGTCTTTGGTTCTTTCGACGCGCTCTACACCCTCCACTCCCCTCCCCTCCCACCCTCTCCATTCCCCTCCACTCGCTTCCCCTCCCACTCTCTCCCTTCCCCTCCCACCCTCTCCCTTACCCTCCACTCCCCTTCCCTCCTCTCTCCCCCTCCACTCCCTTCCCCTCCCCTTCTACCCTTCCCCTCCCCTCCCACCTTCACATTTCCCCTCCCCTTCCTCAATTCCCCTCCCTTCCCTCAATTCCCCTCCACTCCCTTCCACCCTCTCCCCTCCACTGCCCCCTCCCTAATTCCCCTCACTTCCTCTCCCTTCCCTACCCCTCCCCTCCACCCCCTCTCTCTCTTTGATCTCCTAGTGCCTGTCCAACAGGTTTAAATGAGAGGGGGAGAGAAAAAGGAGAGGGGTCCCAGAATAGGGGAGCAGCAGGTATCCCTGGAGGGCTAAGGGGTTGTACATGTTCTCTGGAGGGGTGGGGGAGGAGGGGAGACCCGGGAGGATTGGGGGAATGGGGAGTCTGAGGAGGGGTAGGGGAGAAGAAACCTGGGGGGGCGGGGGGCGGTGGGTGGAGTCTGTCCAGGCAGAATTCCGTGGAAAGCATGCGTCTCCTGATGGCAACGTGATGATGTGTGTAACTGGTGAGTGTGATCAGCAGTGTTTGTGACTAGATGTCTGGGTGTGAGCAGGTATGAATGGGTGTCATCAAGTGGGATTTTGGTGTGAGCAAGTGTGCTCTGCAAGGTCTGACCATGCAGCCTTTACAGGGCGTGGACGTGATTGGGAGTGACCACCGCTAACCTTGCACCCCTCGCAGGAGCTGACGCCGTAGTGGTACCCGGATGACTTGTCCTCGCACACGAAGCAGGGCTTGTAGACTCGGGGTGGCAGAGGAGGTGACGGTGAGCTGGGAACCATCTCCTCCGAGCTCGTGCTCTGCGTTTCCACTGCTACAGGAAGAGGAGAAATGGGGCATCAGGGCCATGCAAATGGCACAGAAGCTCCCACCCTCTCCCTTCCCCTCCACTCCCCTCCCCTCCCACATTCTCTCTTCGCCACCACTCCCTTCCCCTCCCACCCTCCACTCCCCTCCCCTCCTCTCCCACCCTCTCCCTTCCCCTCCTCACTTACCTTCCCTGTCCACCGCCCCGAGTCTACAACTCCCACTGATGCAGTCTCCCCGAACAACAGTACACACTAACGCAGCAATCCCGTGAACCACAGTAACCACCAACGCAGCCTCCCCGAAGCACAGTAAGCAATTCAGCTTCCCCTAAACCGCAGTAATGACCAACACAGCCTCCCCAAACTGCAGCAACCAACAACGCAGCTTCCTTGAAACACATAAACCATCAACGCAGCCTCCCCATACAGCAGAAACCACGAACGCAGCCTCCCTCAATCCACAGTAACTACCAATGCAGCCTCCCCAACCACAGTAATAACCAACACAGCCTCCCCCGAACAGCAGTAACCACCAAGGCAGCCTCCTCAGAAACACAGAAACCAATGCAGCCTCCCTGAACCTCAGTAACCACCAACGCAGCGTCCCCAAACCACAGTAATAACCAATGCAGCCTCCACAAACCACAATAATAACCAACATAGCATCCCCGAACCACAGTAACCACAAACGCAGCCTCCCCGAACCACAGTAATCCCCAACACATCTTCCTGTGAACCGCAGTGACCACCAACAAAGCCTTCCCCGAACAGCAGTTAACACCAATGTAGCCTACTCCAAACCACAGTAACCATCAACGCAGCCTCTTGTGTACCACAGTCACCACAAACACAGCCTCCGCGAACCACAGTACCCACCAAAGAAGCTTTCCCTGAATCACAGTCACCACCAATGGAGCCTCCTCAAAATGCAGAAACCACCAACGCAGACTCCCCTGAACTGCAGTAAACTCCAACGCAGCCTCCCTGAACCACAGTAATCCCCAACTCAGCTTCCCGTGAACCGCAGTGACAACCAATGCAGTCCCCCTCAAAATGCAGTTAACACCAACGTAGCCTACTCCAAACCACAGTAATCTCCTGTACCACAGCCACCACAAATGCAGCTTCCCTGAACCACAGTACGCATCAAAGCAGCCTCCCCGAATCAGTGACCACCAATGCAGCCTCCCCAAACCCCAATAAACACCAACGCAGCCTCCTGTGAACCACAGTAACCACCAACGCAGCCTCCTCTGAACTGCTGTAACCAATAGCCCAGCCTTCCTGAACCACAGTAACAACCAAATGTAGCCTCCCCAAACCACAGTACCCCCCAAAGCAGCCTCCCTAAAGTGCAGTGACCACCAATGCAGCCTTCCCAAACTGCAGTAACCACCAAAGCCTCCTGCGAACCACAGTAACAACCAACGCAACCTCCTCCGAACCACAGTAACCAACAATCCAGCCTCCCCGAATCACAGTAACCACCAACATACCCTCCCTCAACTGCAGTAACCACAATCACAGCATCCATAAACCACAGGAACCACCAATGCAGCCTCCCCGAACTGCAGTAACCACCATTGCAGCATCTGCTAACTGCAGTAACAACCAACGGAGCCTCTCCAAACCACAGTAATGACAAACGTAGTCTCCCACAAACCACAGTGACTACCAACGAAGCCTCCCCAAACAAGGGTACACAACACAACCTCCCCAGAAACACAGTAATGACCAACACAGCCTCCCCCAAACCACAGTAACAACACACACAGCCTCACTAAACTGCAGTTAACACCAATGTAGCCTACAACGAACTGCAGTAACCACCAATGCAGCCTCCCTTGAACATCAGTAACCACCATAGCAGCCTCCCCATAACCATAGTAATAACCAACACAGCCTCCCCAGAAACACAGTAGCAACCAACGCAGCCTCCCCAAACGTCAGTAACCACCAACGCAGCCTCCCCAAATCACAGTATTGACCAGAATAGCCTCCCCGAACCACAGTATTCACCAACCCAGTCTCCCCGAACTGCAGTAATCACCATCGCAGCATCTGTGAACCACAGAAAAAAAACCAACATAGTTTTCCACAAAGCACAGTGACCACCAACGCAGCCTCCCCGAACAACAGTACCAAATGTAGCCTCCCCAGAAACACAGTAATGACCAACACAGCCTCCTCAGAACCTCAGTAACAACCAACGCAGCCTCGCCGGACCACAGTAACCACCAACACAGCCTCTCCAAACCACAGTAACAACAAACGCAGCCTCCCCAAACCACAGTTAACACCAACGTAGCCTACAACGAACTGCAGTAACCACCAAAGTAGCATCCCGAACCACAGCAACCTCCAACGCAGACTCCCTGAATCACAGTGACAACCAACGCAGCATCCCTGAACAACAGTTACCACCAATGCAGCCTCCCCAAACCATAGTAAACACCAACACATACTCCCAGAACCACAGTGACCACCAACACAGCCTCCCCTGAACCACAGTCACCAATAATACAGCCTCCCCAAACCACAGTAAACACCAATGCAGACTCCCGGAACCACAGTGACCACGAACGCAGCCTCCCTGAACAACAGTTACCACCAATGCAGCCTCCCCAAACCACAGTAAACACCAACGCAGACTACCGGAACCACAGTGACCAACACAACCTCCCCTGAACCACAGTCACCAATAACGCAGTCTTCCCAGAACCACAGTAAACACCAGTGCAGCCAACCACAATCTGCAGTAACGACCAATGCAGCTTCCCTGAACCACACCAACCACCAATGCAGTCTCCCCAAATCACAATGACCACAAACGCAGCCATTGGCGAACCGCAGTAAACACCAACGCAGCCTCCTGTGAAACACAATAACCATCAATGCAGCCTCCCCAACCCACAGTAACCACCAATACAGTCTGCTGCAAACTGCAGTAACCGCCAATGCAGCCACCCCAAACTGCAGTCAACAACATTGTAGCCTACACCAAACTGCAATAATGACCAATGCAGCCTCCTTAAAGCACAGTAACCACCAAAGCAGCCTCTCCCGTACCACTATCACCACCAACGCAGTCTCGCCTGAACCGCAGTAACCACCAACACAGCTTTCCCAAAGCACTGTTAACACCAATGCAGCCACCCCGAACTGCAGTATCCATCAACACAGCCAGCCCAGAATGATAGTAAACATGAACACAGCCTTCCGAAAACCACAGCAACCATAAATGCAGCATCCCCCAAACTGCAGTAAACACCAATGCAGCCTACGTCAAACCACAGTAACCACCAACCACCTCCCCTGAACCAGAGTAGCCACCAATGCAGCCTCCCCAAACCACAGTAATGACCAATGCAGCCTCCCAAAACTGCGGTAACAAGTAACACAACTTCGCCGAACAACAGTAACCACCAACGCAGTCTCCTCTGAACCACAGTAACCCCTAACACAGCCTCCCCAAGCAACAGTTAACACCAACACATCTGCTCCAAAATGTAGTAACCACCAACGCAGCCTACCCAGAACCTCAGTAAACATGAACGCAGTCTTCCGTGAAACACAGTAACCAAAAATGCAGCATCACCCGAACTGAAGTAAACAGCAATGCAGCCTCCCCAAACAACAGTGACCACCAAAAGCAGACTCACCGAACCTCAGTAACCACCAATGCAGCTCCCCGGAACCACAGTAACCACAATAACCACCAATGCAGCCTGCTGCAAACCGCAGCCATCCCCAAACTGCAGTCAACAACATTGTAGCCTACACCAAACCGCAGTAATGACCAACACAGCCTCCTTAAAGCACAGTAACCATACCACTATCACCACCAACACAGTCTCCCCGAACCGCAGTAACTACCAACACAGCTTTCCCAAAGCACAGTTAACACTAACACAGCTACCCCAAACTGCTGTAACCATCAACGCAGCCTACCCAGTACTACAGTAAAGATGAATACATCTTCCGCAAACCACCGTAACCATAAATGCAGCATCCTGAACTGCAGTAAACACCAATGCAGCCTCCCTGAACCACAGTGACCACCAAATGCATCCTTTCGGAACTGCAGTTAACACCAATGTAGCCTACGTCAAAACCGCAGTAACCACCAACGCAGCTTCCCCTGAACCAGAGTAATGACCAACGCAGTCTCCCCGAACCACATCAATGACCATTGCAGCCTCCCCAAACTGCGGTAACAAGTAACACAACTTCCCCGAACAACAGTAACCACCAACGCAGCCTCCTCTGAACTGCAGTAACCCCTAACACAGCCTCCCCAAACCACAGTTAACACCAACGCAGCTGCCCCAAAGTGCAGTAACCACCAACGCAGCCTATCCAGAAACACAGTAAAAAAGAATGCAGCCTTCCGTGAAACACAGTAACCAGAAATGCAGCATCACCCGAACTGCAGTAAACTGCAACACAGCCTCCCTTGAACCACAGTAACCACCAAAGCAGTCTCCCACAAACCGAAGTAAACACCAACGCAGCTTCCCAGAACCATAGTAACCACCAGCGCAGCCTCCCCAAAAACACAGTAATGACCAACGCAGCCTCCCCAAACCTCAATACAACAAACACAGCCTCCCCAAACCACAGTTAACACCAAAGTAGCCTACGACGAATCACAGTAACCACCAAATCAGCATTCCCGAACCGCAGGAACCACCAATGCAGCCTCCCCAAACAACAGTAAATACCAACCCAGACTCCCCCAAACTAAATTTGCCAATAACACAGTCTCCCCAAAACGACAGTAAACATCAGCACAGCCACCCCATACAGCAGTAGCGACCAATGCAGCTTCCCTGAACAACAGTTACCACCAATGCAGCCTCCCCAAACCACAGTAAGCATCAACGCAGACTCCCGGAACCACAGTGACCAATAACGCAGTTTTCCCAGAACCACAGTAACCACCAAAGCAGCCTCCCACAAACCGAAGTAAACACCAACGCAGCTTCCCAGAACCACAGTAACCACCAGCACAGCCTCCCCAAACAACAATAAATACGAACGCAGACTCCCCAAACCACATTTACTAATAACGCAGTCTCCCCAAAACCACAGTAAACATCAGTGCAGCCACGCCAGACCGCAGTAGTAACCAACGCAGCTTCCGCGAACCACAGCAACCTCCAACGCAGACTCCCCGAATCACAGTGACAACCACCGCAGCCACCCTGAACAACAGATACCACCAATGCAGCCTCCCCAAACCACAGTAAACACCAACACAGACTCCCCTGAACCACAGTGACCAATAACGCAGTCTTCCTAGAACCACAGTAAACACCAGCGCAGCTACCCCCAATCTGCAGTAACGACCAACGCAGCTTCCCCGAATCACATCAACCACCAACGCAGCCTCCCCAAACCACAGTAACCACCAACGCAGCCTCCCGCAAACCACAGTAACCATCAATGCAGCCACCCAAACTGCAGCCAACAGCATTGACGCCTACACCGAACCGCAGTAATGACCAATGCAGCCTCTTTAAAGCACAGTAACCACCAAAGCAGCCTCTCCCGTACCACTATCACCACCAACACAGCCTCCCCTGAACCGCAGTAACCATCAACACAGCTTTCCCAAAGCACAGTTAACACTAATGCAGCCACCCCGAACTGCAGTATCCATCAACACAGCCAGCCCAGAACCACAGTAAACATGAACACAGCCTTCCGAAAACCACAGCAACCATAAATCCAGCATCCCCGAACTGCAGTAAATACCAATGCAGCCTCTGCGAACCACAATGACCACCAAACGCATCCTTCCTGAACTGCAGTTAACACCAATGTAGCCTACATCAAACTGCAGTAATCACCAATGCAGCCTCCCCTGAAACAGAGTAGCCACCAATGCAGCCTCCCTGAACCACAGTAATGACCAACACAGCCTCCCCAAACTGCAACAACGAGTAACACAACTTCCCCGAACAACAGAAACCATCAGCGCAGCCTCGCCGAACCACAGTAAACACCAATGCAGCATCCCCTAACTTCAGTAACCATCAACGCAGCCTCACGGAACCACAGTAATCACCAACGCAGGCTCCCTCAAACCGCAGTAACCACCAATGATGCATTGTCCGAACTGCAGTCAACAACATTGTAGCCTACACCGAACCACAGTAATGACCAATGTAACCTCCTCAAAACCACAGTAACCACCAATGCAGCCTCTCCCGCACCACTGTCAACACAAACGCAGCCTCCCCTGAACCACAGTAACCACCAAATTAGCTTTATCAAAGCACAGTTAACACCAACGCAGCCATCCCAAACTGCAGTAACCACCAATGCAACCGACCCAGAACCATAGTAAACATGAACACAGCCTTCTGCGAACCACAGTAACCATAAATGCAGCATCCCCGAACTGCAATAAACACCAATGCAGCCTCCCCAAACCAGAGTGATCACCAAACACTGCCTCCCGCGAACCACAGTAACCACCAACACATCTCCTCTGAACTGCCACAAACACAAAAGCAGCCCCCGAACCACAGTAACCACCAACGCAGGCTCCCCGAAAAAGCAGTAACCACCAACGCAGCATCCTGCGAAACATAGTAACCACCAACTCAGTCTCCCCAAACCTCAGTAAACACCAATGCAGCCTCCCCTGAACTGCAGTAAGCACCAACGCAGCATCCTGCGAAACACAGTAACCACCAACCCAGTCTCCCCAAACCTCAGTAAACACCAACGCAGCCTCCGCTGAACTGCAGTAAGCACCAACGCTGCATCCTGCAAAACACACTAACCACTAACACTGCCTCCCCGAACCACAATAACCACCAACGCAGCCTCCCACGAACCAGTGTAGCCAGCAACTCAGCCTCCTCTGAACCACAGTAACCACCGATGCAGGCATCCCAGAACTGCAGTCAACAACATTGTAGCCTACACTGAAGCGCAGTAATGACCAACGCAGCAGCCTCCAAAGCACAGTAACCAGCAACGCAGCCTCTCCCGTACATCACCACCAACGCAGCCTCCCCCAAAAAGCAGTAACCACCAACGCAGCATCCTGTGAAACACAGTAATCACCAACCCAGTCTCCCCAAACCTCAGTAAACACCAACGCAGCCTCCGCTGAACTGCAGTAAGCACCAACCGCTACATCCTGCAAAACACAGTAACCAATAATGCAGCCTCCCCAAACCTCAGTAACCACTAACACAGCCTCCCCCGAACTACAATAACCACCAACGCAGCCTCCCATGAACCAGTATAGCCAGCAGCTCAGCCTCCTCTGAACCACAGTAACCACCAATGCAGCCATCCCTGAACTGCAGCCAACAACATTGTAGCCAACCCTGAACCGCAGTAACCACCAACACAGCCTCCCCAAAAAAGCAGTAACCACCAACACAGCATCCTGCAAAACACAGTAACCACCAACCCAGTCTCCCCAAACCTCAGTAAACATCAACGCAGCCTCCGCTGAACTGCAGTAAGCACCAACGCTGCATCCTGCAAAACACAGTAACCACTAATGCAGCCTCCCCGAACCTCAGTAACCACGAACACAGCCTCCCCAAACTACAATAACCACCAACGCAGCCTCCCACGAACCAGTGTAGCCAGCAACTCAGCCTCCTCTGAACCACAGTAACCACCGATGTAGCCATCCCAGAACTGCAGTCAACAACATTGTAGCCAACCCTGAACCACAGTAACCACCAACACAGCTTTCCCAAAGCACAGTTAACACCAATGCAGCCAACCCGAACTGCAGTAAACACCAAAGCTGTCTCCCCCAAATTGGAGCGACCACCAACATAGTCACCTCCGAACAGCAGTAAACACCAATGCGGCCTCAACTGAACCGCAGTAAACACCAACTCAGCCTCCCTTGGACTGCAGTAAACACCAACGCAGCCAACTGTGAACCACAGTAACCACCAACGTAGCCTACCCGAACTGCAGTGAACACCAACTCAGCCTCCCCGAACCTCAGTAGCCACTAACACAGCCTGCCCCAAACCCCAATAATGACCAACACAAATTCCTTGACCCACATTAAGCAGCAATGCAGCCTCCCATGAACCAGAATAGCCAGAAATTCAGCCTCCTCTGAACTGCAGTAACCACCAATGCAGACTCCCCGAACCTTAGTAACCATCAACACTGCCTCCCTGATCCACATTAATGACAAACGCAGCATCCCCGTACCTCAGCAACAACCAACGCAGCCTCCCTGAACCACAGTAACCACCAACGCAGGCTCCCGCAAACCGCTGTAACCACCAATGCAGCATCCTCCAAACTGCAGTCAACTGTAGCCTACACCGAACCACAGTAATGACCATTGCAGCCTCCTCTAAAGCACAGCAAACACCAACGCAGCCTCTCCCGCACCACTGTCACCACAAACACAGCCTCCCGAACCACAGTAACCACCAACACAGCCGACCCAGAACCACAGTAAACATGAACACAGCCTCCCCCGAACCACAATAGCCACCAACGCAGCCTCCCCGAAAAAGCAGTAACCACCAACGCAGCATCCTGCAAAACTCAGTAACCACCAACCCAGTCTTCCCAAACCTCAGCAAACACCAACGCAGCCTCCCCTGAAATGCAGTAAGCACCAACGCAGCATCCTGCGAAACACAGTAACTACTAATGCAGCCTCCCTGAACTTCAGTAACCACTAACACAGCTCCCCCGAACTGCAATAACATCCAACGCAGCCTCCCATGAACCAGTGTAGCCAGCAACTCAGCCTCCTCTGGACCACAGTAACCACCAATGCAGCCATCCCAAAACTGCAGTCAACAACATTGTTGCCTACACTGAACCGCAGTAACGACCAACGCAGCAGCCTCTAAAGCACAGTAACCACAAACACAGCCTCTCCCATACCACTATTTACCACTAACACAGCCTCCCCTGAACCGCAGTAACCAACATCCCAGACTCCCCGAACCACAGTAACGTCAAACCCAGTCTCCAAGAACTGCAGTAACTACCAATGCAGCCTCCCAAACTGCAATAACCACCATTGCATCCTCCCCAAACAATAGTACCCAATGCTGGCTGCCTGAACCACAGTAACCCCCAATGCAGCCTCCGGCAAAACAGTCACCACCAACACAACCTCCCTGAACCACAGTAACCACCAACGCAGCCTCCCCAGACTGCATTAACCACCAATACAGCCTCCCCAGACTGCAGTAACCACCAGGGCAGCCTCCCCAAACCACAATAACAACAAACAAAGCCTCCCCAAACCACAGTTAACACCAACGTAACCTACGATGAACTGCAGTAACCATGAAAGAAGCATCCTGAACCGCAGGAAACACCAATGCAGCCTCCCAAAACAACAGTAGATACCAATGCAGACTCCCCCAAACCACATTTACCAATAACGCAGTCTCCGCAAAATCACAGTAAACATCAGTGCAGCCACCCCATACCGCAGTAGTGATGAATGCAGCTCCACCGAACCACAGCAACCATCAACGCAGACTCCCCAAATCACAGTGACCACCAACGCTGCCTCCCTGAACAACAGTTACCACCAATGGAGACTCCCCAAACCACAGTAAACACCAACACAGTCTCCACCGAACCACAGTCACCAATAGCACAATCTTCCCGGAACCACAGTAAACACCAATGCAGCCACCACCAATCTGCAGTAACGACCAACGCAGCTTCCCCGAACCATCAATGCTGCCTAACCAGAACCACAGCAAACATGAACACAGTCTTCCGCGAACCACAGTAACCATAAATGCAGCATCCCCTGAACTGGAGTAAACAATAATGCAACCCTCCTGAACCACAGTAACCACCAAAGCAGCCTCCCTCAAAATGAATTAAACACCAACACAACTCCCGGAACCATAGTAACCACCAACGCAGCATCCCCAAAAGCACAGTAACGACCAATGCTGCCTCCCCGAACCTCAGTAACCACTAACACAGCCTCCCCTGAACCGCAATAATGACCAACACAACCTCCCTGTCCCACAGTAACCACCAATGCAGTCTCCCATGAACCAGAGTAGCCAGCAGCTCAGCCTCCTCTGAACCACAGTAACCACCAACGCAGCCTCCCCAAACTGCAGTAACCACCAACTCAGTCTTGCACGAACTGCAGTAACGGCCACCGCAGCTTGCCAAAACCACAGTAACCAGCAAGGCAGCCTCCTTGAATCACAGTGACCACCAATGCAGCCTACCTGAACCTCAGCAACCACCAACACAGCCTCACCCAAATCACAGTATCCACCAACGCAGCATCCCCGAACCTCAGTAACCACAATTGAAGCCTCCCCAAACCTCAATAACCAACAACGCAGCCTCTCCGAACCACAGTAATGACCAACACAACCACCCTGTCCCACAGTAACCACCAATGCAGCCTCCCCCAAACCACAGTAAACAACAACACAATCTCCCCAAACCACAGTCAACACTAATGCAGTCACCCCAAACCACATTAATGACCAACACAGCCACCCCGAACCACTGTGTAACACTGGGGTACAGTACTGGTGGGGATGTGTCTGTCACTGTGAAACACTGGGGTACAATACTGGTGTTTATGGGTCTGTCATTGTGTAACATTGGGTTACTTTACTGGTGGGCACGTGTCTGTCACTGTGTAACACTGGGGTACAGTTTTGGTGGGGACGGGTCTGTCACTGTGTAACACTGGGGTGCAGTACTGGTGGGCATGTTTCTGTCAATGTGTAACACTGGGGTACAGTTCAGGTGGGGATGGATCTGTCACTGTGTAACACTGTGGTACAGTACTGGTGGAGACAAGTCTGTCACTGTGTAGCACTTGGCAACATTACTGGTGGGGATGGGCCTGTCACTGAGTATCTCTGGGGTACAGTACTGGTGGGGAGGGGTCTGTCACTCTATAACACCGGGGTACGGTTCTGGTGTGGATGTGTCTGTCACTTTGAAGCCCTGGGGTTTATTAAGGATTTAATAGCAGAGCATATGACTAGCAGAGAAGGGATCGGACAGAGTCAACATGGATTTACAAAAGGTAAATCGTGCTTGACAAATCTATTGGAATTCTTTGAGATGGTGACAGGTAAAATAGATGGGGGAGAGCCAGTGGATGTGGTGTACCTGGATTTCCAAAAGGCCTTCGATAAGGTTCCACATAAACGACTGGCATGCAAAATCAAGGCTCATGGGATTGGGGGCAAGGTATTGATGTGTATTGAGAACTGGTTGGCAGATAGAAGACAGAGAGTTGGGATAAACGGCTCATTTTCTGAGTGGCAGGCGGTGACCAGTGGGGTGTCACAGGGATCTGTACTGGGACCCCAGCTGTTCACTATTTACATTAATGATCTAGATGAGGGGATTGGATGTAATAGCTCCAAATTTGCAGATGACACTAAGCTAGGAGGGTGGGCACTGAAGAGGGGGTCAGGAAGCTCCAGCGTGATTTGGATAAATTGGGGGACTGGGCAGATATATGGCAAATGCACTACAATGTGGTTAAATGTGAGGTTATCCACTTTGGTAATACAAACCGGAGGGCAGATTACTAGTTGAATGGCAATAGATTGGGAGATGGGGAAGTGCAGAGAGACCTAGGTGTTCTTGTGCACCAGTCACTGAAGGCGAGCATGCAGGTACAGCAGGCGGTTAAAAAGGCAAATGGTATGTGGCCTTCATATCAAGAGGGTTTGAGTATAGGAACAAGGATACCTTACTGCAGCTGTACAGGGCCTTGGTGAGACCCCACCTGGAGTATTGTGTGCAGTTTTGGTCACCTTATCTGAGGAAGGATGTTCTTGCAATGGAGGGAGTGCAAAGGCGATTCACCAGGCTGATACCTGGAATGGCAGGAATGACTTATGAGGAAAGATTGCGCAAATTGGGATTGTACTCGCTGGAGTTTAGAAGATTGAGAGGGGATCTCACAGAGGCATATAAAATTCTGGCAGGACTGAACAGAATGGATGCGGATGGGATGTTTCCAAGGATGGGAAAATCCAGAACCCGGGGCCATGGTTTGAGGATAATAGGCAAACCATTTAGGACCGAGATGAGGAGGAATTTCTTTACCCAGAGGGTGGTGAATCTGTGGAATTCATTGCCACAGAGAGCAGTAGAGGCAGGTTCATTGAATATATTTAAGAGGGAATTAGATATATTTCTTCAGTATAAGGGAATTAGGGGTTACGGAGAGAAGGCGGGGACGGGGTACTGAACTTTAAGATCAGCCATTATCTCATTGAATGGCGGAGCAGGCTCGAAGGGCCGAATGACCTACTCCTGCTCCTATCTTCTATGTTTCTATCTCTGGGGTACAGTACTGGTGGGGAGGGATCTGTCACTCTATAACACCGTGATACAGTTCTGTGGGGACGAGTCTGTCACCTTGAAACCCTGGGGTACAGTACTGGTGGGGACGGGTCTGTCACTGTGAAAAACTGGTGTACAGTACTGGTGGGTACGTGTCTATCATTGTGAAACACTGGGGTACACAAGTCCCGCATCGGACTTGTCAGCCACAAACGAGTCTGCAGCTGACGTGGACTTTTTACCCCCTCCATAAATCTTCGTCCGCGAAGCCAAGCCAAAGAAAGAGAACAGTACTAGTGGGGACCGGACAGTCCCAGTGTAACACTGGAGTACTTTACTGGTAGGGATGGGTCTGTCAATGTGTTACACTGGGCTACAATACTGGTGGGGATGGGTCAATCATGGTGCAACACTGGGGTACAGTACTGGTGGGTACGGATCTATCACCTTGTAACTCTGGAGTACAGTATTGGGGAGATTAGTCTGTCACCTTGTAACACTGGGGTAAAATACTGGTGGGTTCGAGACTGTGACAATATAGCACTGGGGTACAGTACTGGTGGAGACAGGTCAGTCACTGTGTAACACTGGTGTACCGTCCTGGTGGGCATAGGTCAGTCACTGTGAAACACTATGGTACAGTCCTGCTGGGGACTGGTCTGTCACAGTGTAACACTGGAGCACAGTACAGGTGGGGATGGGTCTGTCCCTGTTTAACAATGGGGTACAGTACTGGTGGGGACCGGACTGTCCCAGTGTAACACTGGAGTACTTTACTGGTAGGGATGGGTCTGTCAATGTGTTACACTGGGCTACAATACTGGTGGGGATGGGTCAATCATGGTGCAACACTGGGATACAGTACTGGTGGGTACGGATCTGTCACCTTGTAACTCTGGAGTACAGTATTGAGGAGATGAGTCTGTCACCTTGTAACACTGGGGTACAATACTGGTGGGTTCGGAACTGTGACTATATAGCACTGGGGTATAGTACTGGTGGAGACAGGTCAGTCACTGGGAAACACTGGGGACAGTACTGGTGGGGATGAGTCTGTCACTGTGTAAAACTGAGGTACACCAATGGTAGGGTTGGCCCTGTCAATGTATAACACTGATGAACAGAACAGGTAGGGATGGGCCTGTCACTGTATAACACTGGGGTACAGTACTGATGGGGATGTGTCTGTCCCTATTTAACAATGGGGTACAATACTGGTTGGGATGGGTCTGTCCCTGTTTAACAATGTGGTATAGTACTAGTGGGTCCTGGTCTGTCCCAGTGTAACACTGGAGTACTTTACTGGGAGGGATGTGTCTGTCAATGTGTAAAACTGGGCAACAATTCTGGTGGGGATGGATCTGTCACTGTGTAACACTGGGGTTCACCACTAGAGGGGAAGGGTCCGTCAATGTGTAACACTGGTGTACAGTACTTGTGGGGATATGTCACTCGCTGTGTAACATTGGGGTACACTACTGGTGGGGAAGGGCCTGTCACTGTGCAACACTGGGGTACAGTACTCGTGGGGATGAGTCTGTCATTGTATAACACTTGGGTACAATACTGGTGGGGACTGGTCAGTCACTATGTAACACTGAGGTACACCACTGGTGGGGAAGGGTCTGTCAACCTGTAACTCTGGTGTACAGTACTGGTGGGGAAGGGCCTGTGACTATATAGCACTGGGGTACAGTACTGGTGATGACAGGTCAGTCACTGTGAAACATTGGGGACAGTACTGGTGGGGGATTGGACTGTCACTGTGTAACACTGAGGTACACCACTGCTAGGGTTGGCCCTGTCAATGAATAACACTGATGTACAGTACAGGTAGGGATGGGCATGTCACTGTATAACACTGTGGTACAGTACTGGTGGGGACGGACCTGTCACAGTATAAGACTGGGGTACAGTACTTGTGGGGATGTGTCTATCATGGTGTAACAATGGGGTACAGTACTGGTGGGGATGCATCTGTCACTGTGTATCTCTGGGGTACACCACTGGAGGGGAATGGTCTATCAACATGTAACACTGGTGAACAGTACTGGTGGGGATATATCTGTCCTTGTGTAACATTGCAATAGATTAATGGTGGGGACGGGTCAGTCACTGTTTAACACTGAGGTACACCACTGGTGGGGAAGGGTCTGTCAACATGTAACTCTGGTGTACAGTACTGGTGGGGAAGGGCCTTTCACTGTGCAACACTGCGGTACAGTACTGGTGGGGAGAGGGTCAGTGACTGTGAAACACTGGGTTACTTCACTGGTGGGCACGTGTCTGTCACTGTGTAAAACTGGAGTACGGTACTGGTCGGGACGAGTCTGTCACTGAGTAACACTGGGGTAGAGTACTGCTGGGGATGGGTCTGTCACTGTGTAACACTGGAGTTCGTTACAGGTGGGGGCGGGTCAGTCCCTGTGTAAAACTGGGGTACAGTCCTGGTGGGGACTGGTCTGTCACATTGTAACACGGGAGTACAGTACAGATGGGGATGGGTCTGTCCCTGTTTAACAATGGGGTACTGTACTGGTGGGGAGCAGACTGTCCCAGTGTAACACTGGAGTACTTTACTGGGAGGGATGGGTCTGTCAATGTGTTACACTGGGTTACAATACTGGTGGGGATGGGTCAATCATGGTGTAACACTGGGGTACAGTACTGGTAGGGTTGACCCTGTCAATGTATAACACTGATGTACACTACAGGTAGGGATGGGCCTGTCACTGTATAACACTGTGGTACAGTACTGGTGGGGACGGACCTGTCACAATATAACACTGGGGTAAGTTCTGGTAGGGATGAGTCTATCATGGTGTAACAATGCGGTACAGAACTGGTGGGGATGGATCTGTCAATGTGCATCTCTGGGGTACACCACTGGAGGGGAAGGGTCTATCAACATGTAACACTGGTGTACAGTACTGGTGGGGATATGTCTGTCCCTGTGTAACATTGCGGTAGATTAATGGTGGGGACGGGTCAGTCACTGTGTAACACTGAGGTACAGCACTGGTGGAGAAGGGTCTGTCAACATGAAACTCTGGTGTACAGTACTGGTGGGGAAGGGCCTGTCTCTGTGCAACACTGCGGTACAGTACTGGTGGGGAGAGGTCAGTCACTGTGAAACACTGGGTTACTTTACTGTTAGGCACGTGTCTGTCACTGTGTAACACTGGGGTACAGTTTTGGTGGGCACGTATCTGTCACTGTGTAAAACTGGAGTACGGTACAGGTGGGGACGGGTCTGTCACTGAGTAACACTATGGTACAGTCCTGGTGGGGACAGGTCAGTCACTGTGAAACACTGGGTTACTAGTCTGGTGGGCACGTGTCTGTCACTGTGTAACACTGGGGTACAGTTTTGGTGGGGACATGTCTGTCACTGTGTAAAACTGGAGTACAGTACTGGTGGGGACGGGTCTGTCACTGAGTAACACTGGGGAACAGTACTGCTGTGGATGGGTCTGTCACTGTGTAACACTGGAGTGCGGTACAGGTGGGGTTGGGTCAGTCCCTGTGAAACACAATGGTACAGTCCTGGTGCGGACTTGTCTGACACAGTGTAACACTGGAGTACAGTACAGATGGGGATGGGGTTGTACCAGTTTAACAATGGGTTACAGAATTGGTGGGGACCTGACTGTCCCAGTGTAACACTAGAGTACTTTACTGGTAGGGATTGGTCTGTCAATGTGTAATACTGGTGGGGATGGGTCAATCTTCGTGTAACACTGGGGTACAGTACTGGTGGGTATGTGTCTGTCACCTTGTAACTCTGGAGTATAGTATTGGGGGGACGAGTCTGTCACCTTGTAACGCTGGGGTACAATACTAGTGGGTTCTGGACTGTGACTATATAGCACTGGGGTACACTACTGGTGGGTACGGGTCTGTCACCTTGTAACTCTGGAGTAGAGTATTGGGGGGACGGGTCTGTCACCTTGTAACGCTGGGGTACAATACTAGTGGGTTTGGGACTGTGACTATATAGCACTGGGGTACAGTACTGGTGGTGACAGGTCAGTCACTGTGAAACATTGGGGACAGTACTGGTGGGGACGGGCCTGTCACTGAGTAACACTGGGGTACAGTACTGCTGGGGATGGGTCTGTCACTGTGCAACATTGGAGTGCGGTACAGGTGGGGACGGGTCAGTCCCTGTGAAACACAATGGTACAGTCCTGGTGGGGACTTGTCTGACACAGTGTAACACTGGAGTACAGTACAGATGGGGATGGGGCTGTACCAGTTTAACAATGGGTTACAGTATTGGTGGGGATCTGACTGTCCCAGTGTAACACTAGAGTACTTTACTGGTAGGGATTGGTCTGTCAATGTGTAATACTGGTGGGGATGGGTCAATCGTGGTGTAACACTGGGGTACAGTACTGGTGGGTACGTGTCTGTCACCTTGTAACTCTGGAGTATAGTATTGGGGGGACGTGTCTGTCACCTTGTAATGCTGGGGTACAATACTAGTGGGTTCGGGACTGTGACTATATAGCACTGGGGTACACTACTGGTGGGTACAGATCTGTCACCTTCTAACTCTGGAGTAGAGTATTGGGGGGACGAGTCTGTCACCTTGTAATGCTGGCGTACAATACTAGTGGGTTTGGGACTGTGACTATATAGCACTGGAGTACAGTACTGGTGGATATGGGTCTGTCACCTTGTAACTCTGGGGTACAATACTAGTGGGTTTGGGACTGTGACTATATAGCACTGGGGTACAGTACTGGTGGTGACAGGTCAGTCACTGTGAAACATTGGGGACAGTACTGGTGGGGATTGGACTGTCACTGTGTAACACTGAGGTACACCACTGCTAGGGTTGGCCCTGTCAATGAATAACACTGATGTACAGTACAGGTAGGGATGGGCCTGTCACTGTGACGGACCTGTCACAGTATAACACTGGGGTACAGTACTTGTGGGGATGTGTCTATCATGGTGTAACAATGGGGTACAGTACTGGTGGGGATGCATCTGTCACTGTGTATCTCTGGGGTACACCACTGGAGGGGAAGGGTCTATCAACATGTAACACTGGTCTACAGTACTGGTGGGGATATTTCTGTCCCTGTGTAACATTGCGATAGATTAATGGTGGGGACGGGTCAGTCACTGTGTAACACTGAGGTACACCACTGGTGGGGAAGGGTCTGTCAACATGTAACTCTGGTGTACAGTACAGGTGGGGAAGGGCCTGTCACTGTGCAACACTGCGGTACAGTACTGGTGGGGAGAGGTCAGTTACTGTGAAACACTGGGTTACTTTACTGGTGGGCACGTGTCTGTCACTGTGTAACACTGGGGTACAATTTTGGTGGGCACGTATCTGTCACTGTGTAAAACTGGAGTACGGTACTGGTCGGGACGAGTCTGTCACTGAGTAACACTGGGGTACAGTACTGGTGGGGACAGGTCAGTCACTGTGAAACACTGGGTTACTAGACTGGTGGGCACGTGTCTGTCACTGTGTAACACTGGGGTACAGTTTTGGTGGGGACATGTCTGTCACTGTGTAAAACTGGAGTACAGTACTGGTGGGGACGGGTCTGTCACTGAGTAACACTGGGGAACAGTACTGCTGTGGATGGGTCTGTCACTGTGTAACACTGGAGTGCGGTACAGGTGGGGTTGGGTCAGTCCCTGTGAAACACAATGGTACAGTCCTGGTGCGGACTTGTCTGATACAGTGTAACACTGGAGTACAGTACAGATGGGGATGGGGTTGTACCAGTTTAACAATGGGTTACAGTATTGGTGGGGACCTGACTGTCCCAGTGTAACACTAGAGTACTTTACTGGTAGGGATTGGTCTGTCAATGTGTAATACTGGTGGGGATGGGTCAATCTTCGTGTAACACTGGGGTACAGTACTGGTGGGTACGTGTCTGTCACCTTGTAACTCTGGAGTATAGTATTGGGGGGACGTGTCTGTCACCTTGTAATGCTGGGGTACAATACTAGTTGGTTCGGGACTGTGACTATATAGCACTGGGGTACACTACTGGTGGGTACAGGTCTGTCACCTTCTAACTCTGGAGTAGAGTATTGGGGGGACGAGTCTGTCACCTTGTAATGCTGGGGTACAATACTAGTGGGTTTGGGACTGTGATTATATAGCACTGGAGTACAGTACTGGTGGATACGGGTCTGTCACCTTGTAACTCTGGGGTACAATACTAGTGGGTTTGGGACTGTGACTATATAGCACTGGGGTACAGTACTGGTGGTGACAGGTCAGTCACTGTTAAACATTGGGGACAGTACTGGTGGGGATTGGACTGTCACTGTGTAACACTGAGGTACACCACTGCTAGGGTTGGCCCTGTCAATGAATAACACTGATGTACAGTACAGGTAGGGATGGGCCTGTCACTGTATACCACTGTGGTACAGTACTGGTGGGGACGGACCTGTCACAGTATAACACTGGGGTACAGTACTTGTGGGGATGTGTCTATCATGGTGTAAAAATGGGGTACAGTACTGGTGGGGATGCATCTGTCACTGTGTATCTCTGGGGTACACCACTGGAGGGGAAGGGTCTATCAACATGTAACACTGGTCTACAGTACTGGTGGGGATATATCTGTCCCTGTGTAACATTGCGATAGATTAATGGTGGGGACGGGTCAGTCACTGTGTAACACTGAGGTACACCACTGGTGGGGAATGGTCTGTCAACATGTAACTCTGGTGTACAGTACAGGTGGGGAAGGGCCTGTCACTGTGCAACACTGCGGTACAGTACTGGTGGGGAGAGGTCAGTTACTGTGAAACACTGGGTTACTTTACTGGTGGGCACGTGTCTGTCACTGTGTAAAACTGGAGTACGGTACTGGTCGGGACGAGTCTGTCACTGAGTAACACTGGGGTACAGTTCTGCTGGGGATGGGTCTGTCACTGTGTTACACTGGAGTTCGTTACAGGTGGGGGCGGGTCAGTCCCTGTGTAAAACTGGGGTACAGTCCTGGTGGGGACTGGTCTGTCACATTGTAACACTGGAGTACAGTACAGATGGGGATGGGTCTGTCCCTGTTTAACAATGGGGTACTGTACTGGTTGTGAGCAGACGGTCCCAGTGTAACACTGGAGTACTTTACTAGGAGGGATGGGTCTGTCAATGTGTTACACTGGGTTACAATACTGGTGGGGATGGGTCAATCATGGTGTAACACTGGGGTACAGTACTGGTGGGTATGGGTCTGTCACTTTGTAACTCTGGAGTACAGTATTGGGGGAACGAGTCTGTCACCTTCTAACGATGGGGTACAATACTAGTGGGTTCGCGACTGTGACTATATAGCCCTGAGGTACAGTACTGGAGGGTACGGGTCTGTCACCTTGTAACGCTGGGGTACAATACTGGTGGGTTCGGGACTGTGAATATATAACACTGGGGTACAGTACTGGTGGTGACAGATCAGTCACTGTGAAACATTGGGGACAGTACTGGTGGGGATTGGACTGTCACTGTGTAACACTGAGGTACACCACTGGTAGGGTTGGCCCTGTCAATGTATAACACTGATGTACAGTACAGGTAGGGATGGGCCTGTCACTGTATAACACTGTGGTACAGCAACCCTCTTTTCAATCTTCTTCAGCATGATGCTGAACCAAGCCATGAAAGACCCCAACAATGAAGACGCTGTTTACATCCGGTACCGCACGGATGGCAGTCTCTTCAATCTGAGGCGCCTGCAAGCTCACACCAAGACACAAGAGAAACTTGTCCGTGAACTACTCTTTGCAGATGATGCCGCTTTAGTTGCCCATTCAGAGCCAGCTCTTCAGCGCTTGACGTCCTGCTTTGCGGAAACTGCCAAAATGTTTGGCCTGGAAGTCAGCCTGAAGAAAACTGAGGTCCTCCATCAGCCAGCTCCCCACCATGACTACCAGCCCCCCCACATCTCCATCGGGCACACAAAACTCAAAACGGTCAACCAGTTTACCTATCTCGGCTGCACCATTTCATCAGATGCAAGGATCGACAATGAGATAGACAACAGACTCGCCAAGGCAAATAGCGCCTTTGGAAGACTACACAAAAGAGTCTGGAAAAACAACCAACTGAAAAACCTCACAAAGATAAGCGTATACAGAGCCGTTGTCATACCCACACTCCTGTTCGGCTCCGAATCATGGGTCCTCTACCGGCACCACCTACGGCTCCTAGAACGCTTCCACCAGCGTTGTCTCCGCTCCATCCTCAACATCCATTGGAGCGCTCACACCCCTAACGTCGAGGTACTCGAGATGGCAGAGGTCGACAGCATCGAGTCCACGCTGCTGAAGATCCAGCTGCGCTGGATGGGTCACGTCTCCAGAATGGAGGACCATCGCCTTCCCAAGATCGTATTATATGGCGAGCTCTCCACTGGCCACCGTGACAGAGGTGCACCAAAGAAAAGGTACAAGGACTGCCTAAAGAAATCTCTTGGTGCCTGCCACATTGACCACCGCCAGTGGGCTGATAACGCCTCAAACCGTGCATCTTGGCGCCTCACAGTTTGGCGGGCAGCAGCCTCCTTTGAAGAAGACCGCAGAGCCCACCTCACTGACAAAAGGCAAAGGAGGAAAAACCCAACACCCAACCCCAACCAACCAATTTTCCCTTGCAACCGCTGCAATCGTGTCTGCCTGTCCCGCATCGGACTGGTCAGCCACAAACGAGCCTGCAGCTGACGTGGACTTTTTTACCCCCTCCATAAATCTTCGTCCGCGAAGCCAAGCCAAAGAAAGAAGAAAGAAGACAGTACTGGTGGGGACGGACCTGTCACAATATAACACTGGGGTAAGTTCTGGTAGGGATGAGTCTATCATGGTGTAACAATGGGGTACAGAACTGGTGGGGATGGATCTGTCAATGTGCATCTCTGGGGTACACCACTGGAGGGGAAGGGTCTATCAACATGTAACACTGGTGTACAGTACTGGTGGGGATATGTCTGTCCCTGTGTAACATTGTGGTAGATTAATGGTGGGGACGGGTCAGTCACTGTGTAACACTGAGGTACAGCACTGGTGGAGAAGGGTCTGTCAACATGAAACTCTGGTGTACAGTACTGGTGGGGAAGGGCCTGTCACTGTGCAACACTGCGGTACAGTACTGATGGGGACGGGCCTGTCACAGTATAGCACTGGGGTACAGTACTGATGGGGATGTGTCTGTCCCTATTTAACAATTGGGTACAATACTGGTTGGGATGGGTCTGTCCCTGTTTAACAATGTGGTATAGTACTAGTGGGTCCTGGTTTGTCCCAGTGTAACACTGGAGTACTTTACTGGGAGGGATATGTCTGTCAATGTGTAAAACTTGGCAACAATTCTGGTGGGGACGGATCTGTCACTGTGTAACACTGGGGTTCACCACTGGAGGGGAAGGGTCCGTCAATGTGTAACACTGGTGTACAGTACTTGTGGGGATATGTCACTCCCTGTGTAACATTCGGTTACACTACTGGTGGGGAAGGGCCTGTCACTGTGCAACACTGGGGTACAGTACTCGTGGGGATGAGTCTGTCATTGTATAGCACTTGGGTACAATACTGGTGGGGGCTGGTCAGTCACTATGTAACACTGAGGTACACCACTGGTGGAGAAGGGTCTGTCAACATGTAACTCTGTTGTACAGTACTGGTGGAGAAGGGCCTGTCTCTGTGCAACACTGCGGTACAGTACTGGTGGGGAGAGGTCAGTCACTGTGAAACACTGGGTTACTTTACTGGTGGGCAAGTGTCTGTCACTGTGTAACACTGGGGTACAGTACTGGTGGGTACGGGTCTGTCACCTTGTAACTCTGGAGTACAGTATTGGCGGGACGGGTCTGTCACCTGGTAACGCTGGGGTACAATACTGGTGGGTTCGGGACTGTGACTATATAGCACTGGGGTACAGTACTGGTGGTGTCAGGTCAGTCACTGTGAAACATTGGGGATAGTACTGGTGGGGATTGGACTGTCACTGTGTAACACTGAGGTACACCACTGCTAGGGTTGGCCCTGTCAATGAATAACACTGATGTACAGTACAGGTAGGGATGGGCCTGTCACTGTATAACACTGTGGTACAGTACTGGTGGGGACAGACCTGTCACAGTATAACACTGGGGTACAGTTCTGGTGGGGATGAGTCTATCATGGTGTAACAATGGGGTACAGTACTGGTGGGGATGCATCTGTCACTGTTATCTCTGGGGTACACCACTGGAGGGGAAGGGTCTATCAACATGTAACACTGGTGTACAGTACTGGTGGGGATATGTCTGTCCCTGTGTAACATTGTGGTAGATTAATGGTGGGGCGGGTCAGTCACTGTGTAAAACTGAACTACACCACTGGTGGAGAAGGGTCTGTCAACATGTAACTCTGGTGTACAGTACTGGTGGGGAAGGGCCTGTCACTGTGCAACACTGCAGTACAGTACTGATGGGGACGGGCCTGTCACAGTATAGCACTGGGGTACAGTACTGATGGGGATGTGTCTGTCCCTATTTAACAATGGGGTACAATACTGGTTGGGATGGGTCTGTCCCTGTTTAACAATGTGGTATTGTACTAGTGGGTCCTGGTCTGTCCCAGTGTAACACTGGAGTACTTTACTGGGAGGGATGTGTCTGTCAATGTGTAAAACTTGGCAACAATTCTGGTGGGGACGGATCTGTCACTGTGTAACACTGGGGTTCACCACTGGAGGGGAAGGGTCCGTCAATGTGTAACACTGGTGTACAGTACTTGTGGGGATATGTCACTCCCTGTGTAACATTCGGTTACACTACTGGTGGGGAAGGGCCTGTCACTGTGCAACACTGGGGTACAGTACTCGTGGGGATGAGTCTGTCATTGTATAACACTTGGGTACAATACTGGTGGGGACTGGTCAGTCACTATGTAACACTGAGGTACACCACTGGTGGAGAAGGGTCTGTCAACATGTAACTCTGTTGTACAGTACTGGTGGAGAAGGGCCTGTCTCTGTGCAACACTGCGGTACAGTACTGGTGGGGAGAGGTCAGTCACTGTGAAACACTGGGTTACTTTACTGGTGGGCATGTGTCTGTCACTGTGTAACACTGGGGTACAATACTAGTGGGTTTGGGACTGTGACTATATAGCCCTGGGGTACAGTATTGGTGGGTACGGGTCTGTCACCTTGTAACTCTAGAGTATAATATTGGGGGGACGAGTCTGTCACCTTGTAACGCTGGGGTACAATACTAATGGGTTCGGGTCTGTGACTATATAGCACTGGGGTCCAGTACTGGTGAGTACTGGTCTGTCACCTTGTAACTCTGGAGTACAGTATTGGCGGGACGGGTCTGTCACCTTGTAACGCTGGGGTACAATACTGGTGGGTTCGGGACTGTGACTATATAGCACTGGGGTACAGTACTGGTGGTGTCAGGTCAGTCACTGTGAAACACTGGGGACAGTACCAGTGGGGATGAGTCCGTCACTGTGTAACACTGAGGTACACCACTGGTAGGGTTGGCCCTGTCAATGTATAACACTGATGTACAGTACTGGTGTGGTTGGGTCTGTCAACTTGTAACACAAGGATACAGTACTGGTGGGGACAGTTCTGTCACTGTTTAACACTTGGGTACAATACTGGTGGGGATGGGTCAATCATGGTGTAACACTGGGTTACAGTACTGGTGGGGAAGGGCCTGTCACTGTGCAACACTGGGGTACAGTACTCGTGGGGATGAGTCTGTCATTGTATAACACTTGGGTACAATACTGGTGGGGACTGGTCAGTCACTATGTAACACTGAGGTACACCACTGGTGGAGAAGGGTCTGTCAACATGTAACTCTGTTGTACAGTACTGGTGGAGAAGGGCCTGTCTCTGTGCAACACTGCGGTACAGTACTGGTGGGGAGAGGTCAGTCACTGTGAAACACTGGGTTACTTTACTGGTGGGCACGTGTCTGTCACTGTGTAACACTGGGGTACAATAATAGTGGGTTTGGGACTGTGACTATATAGCCCTGGGGTACAGTATTGGTGGGTACGGGTCTGTCACCTTGTAACTCTAGAGTATAATATTGGGGGGACGAGTCTGTCACCTTGTAACGCTGGGGTACAATACTGGTGGGTTCGGGACTGTGACTATATAGCACTGGGGTACAGTACTGGTGGTGTCAGGTCAGTCACTGTGAAACATTGGGGACAGTACTGGTGGGGATTGGACTGTCACTGTGTAACACTGAGGTACACCACTGCTAGGGTTGGCCCTGTCAATGAATAACACTGATGTACAGTACAGGTAGGGATGGGCCTGTCACTGTATAACACTGTGGTACAGTACTGGTGGGGACAGACCTGTCACAGTATAACACTGGGGTACAGTTCTGGTGGGGATGAGTCTATCATGGTGTAACAATGGGGTACAGTACTGGTGGGGATGCATCTGTCACTGTTATCTCTGGGGTACATCACTGGAGGGGAAGGGTCTATCAACATGTAACACTGGTGTACAGTACTGGTGGGGGATATGTCTGTCCCTGTGTAACATTGTGGTAGATTAATGGTGGGGACGGGTCAGTCACTGTGTAACACTGAGGTACACCACTGGTGGAGATGGGTCTGTCAACATGTAACTCTGGTGTACAGTACTGGTGGGGAAGGGCCTGTCACTGTGCAACACTGCGGTACAGTACTGATGGGGACGGGCCTGTCACAGTATAGCACTGGGGTACAGTACTGATGGGGATGTGTCTGTCCCTATTTAACAATGGGGTACAATACTGGTGGGGATGGGTCTGTCACCTTGTAACTCTGGAGTACAGTATTGGGGGAACCGGTCTGTCTCCTTGTAACGCTGGGGTACAATACTGGTGGGTTCGGGACTGTGACTATTTAGCACTGTGGTACAGTACTGGTGGAGACAGGTCAGTCACTGTGAAACACTGGGGACAGTACCAGTGGGGATGAGTCTGTCACTGTGTAACACTGAGGTACACCACTGGTAGGGTTGGCCCTGTCAATGTATAACACTGATGTACAGTACTGGTGTGGTTGGGTCTGTCACTGTGTAACATTGGGGTACAGTTCTGGTGGGGACAGTTCTGTCACTGTTTAACACTTGGGTACAGTACTTGTGGGAATGGGTCTGTCACTGTGTATCACTGGGTTACAGTACTGGTGGGTACGTGTCTGTCACTGTGTAACACAGGGGTACAGTACTGGGGGGAACAAGTCTGTCAATGTGTAACTCTGGGGTACTCTTCTGGTGGGGATGGGCCTGTCCCTGTCTAACATTGGGGAGCAGACTGTCCCAGTGTAACACTGGAGTACTTTACTAGGAGGGATGGGTCTGTCAATGTGTTACACTGGGTTACAATACTGGTGGGGATGGGTCAATCATGGTGTAACACTGGGGTACAGTATTGGTGGGTATGGGTCTGTCACCTTGTAACTCTGGAGTACAGTATTGGGGGAACCGGTCTGTCACCTTGTAACGTTGGGGTACAATACTGGTGGGTTCGGGACTGTGATTATATAGCACTGTGGAACAGTACTGGTGGAGACAGGTCAGTCACTGTGAAACACTGGGGACAGTACCAGTGGGGATGAGTCCGTCACTGTGTAACACTGAGGTACACCACTGGTAGGGTTGGCCCTGTCGATGTATAACACTGATGTACAGTACTGGTGTGGTTGGGTCTGTCAACTTGTAACACAAGGATACAGTACTGGTGGGGACAGTTCTGTCACTGTTTAACACTTGGGTACAATACTGGTGGGGATGGGTCAATCATGGTGTAACACTGGAGTACAGTACAGGTGGGGATGGGTCTGTCCCTGTTTAACAATGGGGTACCATACTGGTGGGGAGCAGACTGTCCAAGTGTAACACATTGACAGACCCATCCCTCCTAGTAAAGTACTCCAGTGTTGCACTGGGTTACAATACTGGTGGGTTTGGGACTGTGACTATATATCACTGGGGTACAGTACTGGTGGAGACAGATCCATCACTGTGAACCACTGAGAACAGTACTGGTGGGGATGGGTCTGTCATTGTGTAACACTGGGGTACAGTATTTGTTTGGATCGGCCTGTCACTGTATAATACTGTGATACAACACTGGTGGCGACAGGTCTGTCACTGTGAAACATTGGGGACAGTACTCGTGGGAATTGGCCTGTCATTGTGTATCACTGGGGTACAGTACTAGTGGGGATGGGTCTGTCAATGTGTAACACTGTTGTACAGTACTGGTGGGAATCGTTCTGTCTCTGTGAAAGATTGGGGTACAGCACTGGTTGGTGCTGGTCTGTCACTGTGTAACACTGGGGTACAGTACTGGTGAGGACGAGTCTGTCACTGTGTAACACTCTGGTACAGTACTGGTGGGTCGGGGCTCTCACTGTGTGACACCGTGGTCATGTATTGGTGGGTACATGTCTATCATTTGTACAACACTGCGGTACAGTACTGGTTTGGATGGGAATGTCAACTTGTAACATTGGGGTACAGTACTGGTGGGGATGGGCCTGTCACTGTATCGCACTGGGGTACAGTACTGGTGGAGACAGATCAGTCACTGTGAAACACTGGGAACAGTACTGGTGGGGATGGGCCTGTCACTGTGTAACACTGGGGTACAGTATTGGTAGGGATGGGCTTGTCAACTTGTATCACTAGGGTACAGTACT
Organism: Narcine bancroftii; assembly: GCF_036971445.1. Lineage (NCBI taxonomy): Eukaryota > Metazoa > Chordata > Chondrichthyes > Torpediniformes > Narcinidae > Narcine > Narcine bancroftii. The sequence goes on from NC_091480.1 coordinate 58,266,989, forward strand.
GGTGGGGACAGGTCTGTCACTGTTTAACACTTGGGTACAGTACTGTTGGGAATGGGTCTGTCTCTGTGTATCACCGGGGTACAGTACTGGTGCGGATGAGTCTGTCAATGTGTAACACTGGGGTACAGTACAGGTGTGGACATGTCTGTCACTGTATTACATTGGGGTACATTTCTGGTGGGGGCGGGTCTGCCACTGTGAAACACTGATGTACGGTACTGGTGGGGAGGGTGATGCCACTCTATAACTCCGGGGTACAGTACTGGTGGGGATGTGTCTGTCACTGTGTAACACTGGAGTTCAGTACTGGTGGGGACCCTTGTCCGCTTCCACCTCTCTGCCTCTCGCACGCCCCGCCCCTCCGTTCCCCTCCCCAATTTTTCTCCTTTCACACATTGCTCTGCGCATCCCTCCCTAAACCCTCCCCCACACCCTCCCTCCCACCACCCCCCCCCCCTGCAACGCCCCTCATCATGGTACTCACATAGTGACAATCCTTGCTGCGTCTCAGTTCCAGGGTAGCTGGAGTACCCAGTGGGAGGGTTGAGGAGGACGAGTGGGGGCGACCCCCGCAGTGTCCGGGCGAAAGGGAAGGAGTAGACCATGGCGGGGAAGCTCCTGAGCTGCCTTCCGCGGCCGCCGGCCTCTGTTTCCATCGCCAGGTGCTCGGGACGGGCTCTGCCGTCCTCTCCCCACCACCACCCACCCTCCTCACTGCAGGAGGGGCTGCATCGTCCAGGGGAGTGGTGGGGAGAGTGTCCACGGGCAGGGGGTTCTGAGGAATGGCCTCTCCAATGTCTAACCACCTGCAAGGGACACGGGAGCTCGTTATCATCTCCATTTAACGCAACCCCACCTACGGGAGCTCGTTATCATCTCCATTTAACGCAACCCCACCTACTTCAGCGAGTCGAGCAGCGAGTACCATGGCCCATGCAAAATGAATGCAGCCCTGTGGGGCAGGTCAGAAAGGTCAGCAACTGAAAAGGGTGGATAAATAAATGTTAGTACAAGTAATAAGTGACAAGGTTGAATGGAGAAACATTTAGTGGGGAGTCTGCAGAGGGATATGGAGGGGTTACTTGAGTGGGCAATGGGCTGGCAGATGGTCAATGGGAAGAGAATAACTGAAGGGGGAGTTCAAGAAGGGGAAGTGAGGGGAACCCGACCCAGTCCTCATCGGGGGCTCAGTAGTGGAGAAGGTCAAGAACTTCAAACTCCTTGGTGTCAACATCTCCGAGGATCTGTCCTGGAGCCTCCATGTTGATTCAATCACCAAGAAGGCTCGCCAGCAGATATACTTTGTGAGGAGTTTGAAGAGATTGGGTATGTCGCCGAAGACGCTCGTAAACTTCTACAGGTGGACCACGGAGAGCATTCTGGCGGGTTGCATCACTGCCTGGTAGGGAGGCACGAACTCTCAGGACAAGAATAAACTCCAGAGGGTAGTTAACTTGCACTGCGACATCACAGGCACCAGACTTCACTCCAACGTGGATATCGACATGAGGTGGTGTCTTAAAAAAGCAGCCTCTATCCTCAAGGACCCCCACCCCCCAGGCCATGCCCTCTTCACTCTGCTACCATCAGGGGAAAGGTACAGGAGTCTGAAGACGAGCACTCAGTGGCACAAGGATAGCTTCTTCCCCTCTGCCATCAGATTCCTGAATGAACCACAGATAATGCCTGACTTTGTCTTTCTCGTGCACTATTTTTATTTATTCTGTAAACGTTTGCCCTGTGACCCTGCCGCAAAACAACGAACTTGGTGACATGTTCCTGACAATAAATCCTGATTCTGGTGAACGGTTGCAGCACTCTGTGGAGCTGAGAGACGCGGATGCAGTCTCTTCCCCTCGTCCCATCGGGGAGAAAGTTCAGCCCACCAACGGGCTGAAAGACTGTTTCTTCCATCGGGCTCCTGAATGTGGTCCCACCCCACCCCCCAGTGCCCCCGCACTGTCCCTGGATGGGGCTTCATTGACCTCCCGTTATCACTGTTGCCCCACACTCTGGGACTTGTACCCTTGACGGGGCTGCGTGGACGTCAGAGTTAACTGGGCTGTTCAAGGCGACCATTGAAATGGAGCTGGGGGAGTGACGGAGGGTGTCAGTGGGGGGAGCACCTTATTCTGTCGTTGACAAGAGAGACTGAATAGGTCGAGCAACAGCCATGGGTAGAAACGGCCAATGTTTTGGGTCAGGAACCTTTAAGCGAAAAGCGGGAAGGGGTGGGAGGGGAACATGATGAAGGGGGAAAGAAACCGGGGAGGGGCAAGAGGTGAGTGGAACACGGAAGTCTGCAGACTGGAGTGAACCCACGGAGATGCCCAGCCGCAGGGTCCACAGAAGTCCAAGGATATGTCACCGATGCTTCGGGCCTGAGCCCTTCCTCAAGGAATAAGCAGAATGAAACATGGAATCTCAGAACACAGACAGTGGTGGCTGGGGGAGGGTTCCAGACCAAGAAGGGGTGAGGTGCAAAAGGAGACGGAGAGAAAAGGGAGAGAGACAGAGCTGGGGGGTGGGGTGGGGGTGTTTAAAGCCAGAGGAGTGATCATTAAATCCTGGTGGGAGGGTGCACAGTCGGAAGAACCGTAGAACTCGACAGCACCAAAAATAGGCCATTCACCCCTTCTAGTCCATGCTGTACCATCATTCCACTAGTCCCACTGACCTGTGTCCACTCCATAACCCTCCAGACCTCTCCCATCCATGTATCTATCCAATTTATCCTAAAACTCAAAAGTGAGGCCGCTTTCGCCACACCAGCTGGCAGCTTGTCCCGCTGCTCTGAGTGAAGAGGTTCTCCCTAAACCTGTCCCCTTTCACCCTAAAGCCACATCCTCTCATATTTATCGCTCCTGATCAAAGTGCTGTTCCTCCATTATGCGGGTGGCCTCAGCCTAGCCATACACGGACAGACACATCAGTGAAGGAATTGGGGCGGGGAATTGAAATGGACGTCCACTCTCCCGTCAGTATAGGAGTCGGGAAAGAAGGGATGGAAACTGTGGAAGGAGACGGTGCTGGAAAAAAAAATCAATGTTCGTGCTGTTGGGTTTGAGGCCACCCAGGAAGAACATGATGTGTTGTTCCTCAAGTTTTTACTTGGCCCCACCCTGACAATAGATGAGGCCAAGGGCAGACACGTCACTGAAGGAAGGTGGGGGAGTTCACACCAGAGCTGCATACAGTTCTCCAGATGTGGCCTCACCAGGACTTTGTACAGTTGTAACAGAACCTCCCTGCTCCTAAACTCAATCCATCTTGCAATGACGACCAACGTTCCATTTGCCTCCTTGATATCCTGCTGCACCTGCAAACCAACCTTTTGCGCTTCATTCACAAACCTTCCCAAGTCCTTCTGCACAGCAACAAACTGCAATCACTTGCCTTTTAAATAATATTCTGATCTTCCATTCTTCCTTCTGCAATGGATACTCTCACATTGACCAACATTGTGCTCCATCTGCCAGACCCTTGCCCACTCACTCAACCTCTCCCTGCAGACTCTCCGTCTCCTCTGCACAATTTGCTTTTCCACTCAATTTAGTGTCATCAGCAAACGTAGACACACGACACACAGTCCCCTCGTCCGCATCGTTTATGTACACCAAGAACAGTACCCATCCCTGCAACCACCCCACTCCCCGCTGATGCCCAACCAGATAAAACACCCCTCTACCCCAAATCTCTCCTGGCGAACCAATCCCCGACCCAGGCTAATACATCACCCCTCCCACCCCCAACTCTGCATCCTCAAGTCTTTTATGCGGCACCTTATCGAATGCCTTCTGGAAATCCCAATGAACAACATCCATCTGCTCCCCTCTATCTACTGCACTCGTTATATCCTCAAAGAACTCCAGTAAGTTTGTCAAACAGGACCTGCCTTGGCTGAATCCGTGCTGCGTTTGCCTGATTTACCCATTTCTACCCAGACGTCTCGCTATTTCTTCCTTCGTTATAGTTTTCACCGGTAGAGGACCCATGATTCGGAGCCGAACAGGAGTGTGGGTATGACAACGGCTCTGTATACGCTTATCTTTGTGAGGTTTTTCAGTTGGTTGTTTTTCCAGACTCTTTTGGTAGGCACCACCTACGGCTCCTAGAACGCTTCCACCAGCGTTGTCTCCGCTCCATCCTCAACATCCATTGGAGCGCTCACACCCCTAACGTCGAGGTACTCGAGATGGCAGAGGTCGACAGCATCGAGTCCACGCTGCTGAAGATCCAGCTGCGCTGGATGGGTCACGTCTCCAGAATGGAGGACCATCGCCTTCCCAAGATCGTATTATATGGCGAGCTCTCCACTGGCCACCGTGACAGAGGTGCACCAAAGAAAAGGTACAAGGACTGCCTAAAGAAATCTCTTGGTGCCTGCCACATTGACCACCGCCAGTGGGCTGATAACGCCTCAAACCGTGCATCTTGGCGCCTCACAGTTTGGCGGGCAGCAGCCTCCTTTGAAGAAGACCGCAGAGCCCACCTCACTGACAAAAGGCAAAGGAGGAAAAACCCAACACCCAACCCCAACCAACCAATTTTCCCTTGCAACCGCTGCAATCGTGTCTGCCTGTCCCGCATCGGACTGGTCAGCCACAAACGAGCCTGCAGCTGACGTGGACTTTTTACCCCCTCCATAAATCTTCGTCCGCGAAGCCAAGCCAAAGAAGATAGTTTTCACCATTTTCTAACTGGGCTGTTGTCCCCTACATCTTTTTGCAAACAGAGGTGTGACATTCGCTATCTACTAGTCAGCCGGGACTGCCCAGAGTCCAGAGAGTTTGGGTAAATTGCCACAAACACATCAACCATTCCTTTCAGTGAAGCTCATCTACCTTTACACCCACTGGTTTGCTCAGTGATTGTATCGAGGTCCTCACCACCCATCACATCCTTAACATCTCTCTGCCTCGGCTATTTCTGTATCAATTCCCCCTTCTCATCTTCCAAGGGACCTCCATTCACTGCTTGCTCTGCTTGTTAGGGAGGACATTACTGCCGTGAGGTGGCAGGATGGTATGGAGGGATCGACCAGCAAGGCTGTTTGGGTGGAATTGAGGGGTGGAGGAGGCAAGAGGGTGCTAATAGGGGTGTATTACAGACCACCAAATGGGCCAAGGGAATTAGAGGAACAAATTTGTAGGGAGATAACGTATATGTGTGAAAATCATAGGGTAGTGATCATGGGAGATTTTAACTTCCCACACATTGATTGGGATACCCATACGGTTAGAGGGCTGGATGGGCTGGAGTTCGTTAAATGTGTTCAGGATTGTTTTCTAAATCAGTTAGTAGAAGAACCGACTCGGGATGGTGTAATACTGGATCTCCTGTTAGGGAACGAGCTAGGTCAGGTAGCGGACATTAATGTTGGAGAACCAATTGGGTCTAGTGACCATAATTCTGTTAGTTTTGGGGTAGTTTTAAGGAAGAGCAAGGAGAGGCCTAAAGTTGAGGTTCTGGATTGGAAAAGAGTAAATTTCGTAGGAATAAGAAGGGATTTGGGGAGTATTGAGTGGGACAGGATATTTTCAGGTAAGGATGTTAATGAAAAATGGAGGATATTCAAAAAAGAAATTTTGAGGGTACAGAGTAGTTGTGTCCCAGTGAGGATCAAAGGAAAGGCTGGAAGTCATAGGGAGGCTTGGTTTTCGAGGAATATTGGAAATTTGGTTAGGAGAAAAAGGGAGGTGTACAAGAGGTATAAAGAGCAGGGAGCTGAGAAGTTGAAGTACAAGGAGTGTAGAAGGAATCTTAAGAAAGAAATTAGAAAGGCCAAAAAAAGGCATGAAGAGGCTTTGGCTGACAGAGTAGAAATAAATCCAAAGGGTTTCTATAAGTGCATTAAAAGTAAAAGATTAGTGAGAGATAAAATTGGACCCCTTGTAGATAGCGAGGGTAGGCTGAGTGAGAAGTCTGAGGAAATGGGGGAAATTTTGAATGATTTCTTTGGTCTGATTTCTTATTCACTAGGGAAAAAAACGTTGAACCAGTTGAAGTAAAGAAAAATAGTGGGGAGGTCATGAAGCATATAAGGATAACCGAGGAGGTAGTGATGGCTGTGTTAAAAAAATATAAAGGTGGATAAATCTCCCGGACTGGACAAAATATTCCCTAGGACACTCAGGGAGGCTAGTGGACAGTTAGTGGGGCCATTAACAGAGATATTTAGGATGTCACTGGTCATGGGGGTGGTACCAAATGATTGGAGGGTGGCACATGTGGTTCCTCTGTTTAAGAAAAGGTCCAAATGCAAACCTGGGAATTATAGGCCTGTAAGTCTGTCGTCTGTGGTGGGCAAATTGATGGAAAGTGTTCTGAAGGATGCTATTTACAAATTTTTGGAGGTACAAGGATTGATAGGGAGTAATCAGCATGGTTTTGTCAGGGGTAGATCATGCTTGACAAACCTGATTGAGTTCTTCGAGGGGGTTACAAAAAAGGTTGATGAAGGGAAAGCTGTGGATGTTGTCTATTTGGACTTTAGTAAAGCTTTTGACAAAGTTCCCCACAGGAGGTTAGGAAAAAAGGTGGAGGCATTAGGTATAAATAAGGAGGTCATGAAATGGATTCAGCAGTGGTTGGATGGAAGGTGTCAGAGAGTAGTGGTAGAAAATTGTTTGTCCAATTGGAGGCCGGTGACTAGTGGAGTTCCTCAGGGTTCGGTCCTGGGTCCACTATTATTTGTTATATATATTAACGATCTGGATGTAGGGGTAGAAAATTGGATAAGCAAGTTTGCGGATGATACAAAGATTGGTGGTGTTGTGGACAGTGAGGTAGATTACCGTAGATTAAAAGGTGATTTAGGAAGGCTGGAGGTGTGGGCTGAGAAATGGCTGATGGAATTTAATACAGATAAATGTGAGGTGCTGCATTTTGGAAAGGCAAATTTAAATAGGTCATATACATTGAATGGTTTTCGTGCAGTTGGATAATCATGTTGAGGAACTTTGGGGGACATCCGATGCGCTCTAGTATTTGCCAAAGCCCTTTCCTGCTCACGGTGTCGAAGGCTTTGGTGAGGTCAACAAAGGTGATGTAGAGTCCTTTGTTTTGTTCTCTGCACTTTTCTTGGAGCTGTCTGAGGGCAAAGACCATGTCAGTAGTTCCTCTGTTTGCGCGAAAGCCGCACTGTGATTCTGGGAGAATATTCTCGGCGACTCTAGGTATTATTCTATTTAGTAGAATCCTAGCGAAGATTTTGCCTGCAATGGAGAGCAGCTTGATTCCCCTGTAGTTTGAGCAGTCTGATTTCTCGCCTTTGTTTTTGTACAGGGTGATGATGGTGGCATCACGAAGATCCTGAGGCAGTTTTCCTTGGTCCCAACAAAGCTTGAAAAACTCATGCAGTTTGGCATGCAGAGTTTTGGCGCCAGCCTTCCAGACCTCTGGGGGGATTCCATCCATACCTGCTGCTTTGCCACTTTTCAGTTGTTCGATTGCCTTATATGTCTCATCCAGGGTGAGGACCTCATCCAGCTCTAGCCTTAGGGGCTGTTGAGGGAGCTGGAGCAGGGCGGAATCTTGGACTGAGCGGTTGGCACTGAAAAGAGATTGGAAGTGTCCTGACCATCGGTTGAGGATGGAGATCTTGTCGCTGAGGAGGACTTTGCCGTCTGAGCTGCGCAGCGGGCTTTGGACGGGGTGAGGGGCCGTACACAGCCTTTAGACCCTCGTAGAAACCCCTGAAGTCGCCAATGTCCGCGCTGAGTTGGGTTCGTTTGGCGAGGCTAGTCCACCACTCATTTTGGATCTCCCGGAGTTTGCGCTGAAGATGGCTGCATGCGCGACGGAAGGTCGGGTCAGATACAGCAATGAGCTCTCTGAACCCTTCTCCATTAACAATGGCGTGAAGCAAGGCTGTGTTCTCACACCAACCCTCTTTTCAATCTTCTTCAGCATGATGCTGAACCAAGCCATGAAAGACCCCAACAATGAAGACGCTGTTTACATCCGGTACCGCACGGATGGCAGTCTCTTCAATCTGAGGCGCCTGTCAGCTCACACCAAGACACAAGAGAAACTTGTCCGTGAACTACTCTTTGCAGACGATGCCGCTTTAGTTGCCCATTCAGAGCCAGCTCTTCAGCGCTTGACGTCCTGTTTTGCGGAAACTGCCAAAATGTTTGGCCTGGAAGTCAGCCTGAAGAAAACTGAGGTCCTCCATCAGCCAGCTCCCCACCATGACGACCAGCACCCCCACATCTCCATCGGGCACACAAAACTCAAAACGGTCAACCAGTTTACCTATCTCGGCTGCACCATTTCATCAGATGCAAGGATCGACAATGAGATAGACAACAGACTCGCCAAGGCAAATAGCGCCTTTGGAAGACTACACAAAAGAGTCTGGAAAAACAACCAACTGAAAAACCTCACAAAGATAAGCGTATACAGAGCCGTTGTCATACCCACACTCCTGTTCGGCTCCGAATCATGGGTCCTCCACCGGCATCAACTACGGCTCCTAGAACGCTTCCACCAGCGTTGTCTCCGCTCCATCCTCAACATCCATTGGAGCGCTTTCATCCCTAACGTCGAAGTACTCGAGATGGCAGAGGTCGACAGCATCGAGTCCACGCTGCTGAAGATCCAGCTGCGCTGGGTGGGTCACGTCTCCAGAATGGAGGACCATCGCCTTCCCAAGATCGTGTTATATGGCGAGCTCTCCACTGGCCACCGTGACAAAGGTGCACCAAAGAAGAGGTACAAGGACTGCCTAAAGAAATCTCTTGGTGCCTGCCACATTGACCACCGCCAGTGGGCTGATATCGCCTCAAACCGTGCATCTTGGCGCCTCACAGTTTGGCGGGCAGCAACCTCCTTTGAAGAAGACCGCAGAGCCCACCTCACTGACAAAAGGCAAAGGAGGAAAAACCCAACACCCAACCCCAACCAACCAATTTTCCCCTGCAGCCGCTGCAACCGTGTCTGCCTGTCCCGCATCGGACTTGTCAGCCACAAACGAGCCTGCAGCTGACGTGGACTTTTACCCCCTCCATAAATCTTCGTCCGCGAAACCAAGCCAAAGAAAGAAATACATTGAATGGTAGACAATTGAGGAGTGCAGAGCAACAAAGGGATTTAGGAGTTATGGTAAATAGTACCCTCAAGGCTGATACTCAGATAGATGGTGTGGTGAAGAAGGCATTTGGAATGTTGGCCTTCATAAATCAGAGTATTGAATTCAAGAGTAGGGAGGTTTTGATGAAATTGTACAAGGCATTGGTGAGGCCAAATTTGGAGTACTGTGTACAGTTTTGGTCACCAAATTATAGGAAAGATATAAACAAAATAGAGAGAGTGCAGAGAAGGTTCACGAGAATGTTGACAGGATTTCAGGGTCTGAGTTACAGGGAAAGGTTGTGCAGACTGGGGCTTTTTTCTCTGGAGCATAGAAGATTGAGAGGGGACTTGATAGAGGTGTTTAAGATTTTAAAAGGGACAGACAGAGTAAATGTGGATAGGCTTTTTCAATTACGAAAGGGGGAGATTCAAACTAGAGGACATGGTTTAAGATTGAAGGGGGGAAAATTATAAAGGAAACATGAGGGGAAATTTCTTTACGCAGAGGGTGGTGGGGGATGTGGAATGAGCTTCCGGCAGACGTGGTCGAGGCGGGATCATTGGTTACATTTAAGGAAAGACTGGATCGTTACATGGATAGGAGGGGGACTAGAGGGGTATGGACTGGGTGCTGGTCAGTGGGACTAGGAGGGTGGGGATTTTGCTATGGCATGGACTAGTAGGGGCCGAACTGGCCTGTTCTGTGCTGTAAGTGGTTATATGGTTATAAACGTGGACTGTTTTTTTCTATTTTGTGGTGTTTACTTTCATAATACATCTTTCCTTCAATGCTTGATGAGTGGTTCTTTGTTACTTTGCAAAGTTTTTTCCAAATCTTCCAGTTTCCCATTATTACATTTAAATGGAATTCTTTTCAAAATTTGGACATTCAGCATGGTAATTGGCCCCTTTTCCTTGCGTCTGGCCCATCTCCCTCGAAACCTTTCCCATCCGCAGACCTGTCCAAATGTCTGTTTAATGGTGTAATTGTCCCCCACTTCCACTACTTCCAGCTCGTTCCACACACCCACCCACTTTCTGTGTGAAGAAGGTGCCCCTCAGCTACTCTTTAAATCTCTCGCCTTAAACCTGTGCTCTCTAGTTTTAGACTCCCTAACCCTGGGGAAAAGGACTGTGACCACCCACCTTGTCCACCTCCCTCATGGTTTCATGAATCTCAATAAGGTCCCCCCCTCACCCTCCTCCACTCTAGGGAGAAAAGTCCCAGCCTTTCTTTGTCACTCCAGCCCTCCATTCCCAGGAACATCCTGGTGAATCTTTCCTGCCCCCTTTCCAGCTCAGTGACATCCTTCCTACAGCTGGGTGCCCAGAACTGTGCACAATACTCCAAGTGTGGTCTCCCCAACGTCCCTGCTCCTGGACTCAGTGCCCTGATCCATGGAAGCAAATGTGTCAAAA